>NW_022163854.1:0-2550 GCF_008728515.1 Papio anubis
ATGAAATCTAGTAATGTTTCTGTAGTTTGTAATAATTCATGATAATTTTGTGGGTCTGCATTTTAGGAAACAAATGGAAAGACCAGAATATTGAAGATCACTTTGAAAAACCTGGGAAAGAGATAAGATAATTTGCACTGAGAAGAGGAAATAAAGTCCTCTGAAGGAATCTTAGCTTGTCATGAACTTAGAAACAAGCAACCAAAACAAATAAGAGTCACTTGAAATTTTTTTTTTTTTTAAAGAAAAATTTCACCCAAAATGTAACGGACTTCAGTGTAGCAGTCAGTGTTTGGAAAACAGTTTACTTGAAAGTAGCACTACAAAAATGTGTATATGAATGTTACTAATTTGGTCATAGCCATGCAGGTGGTAGCTGTGTTTTCAATAGTAACCCATTTACTTTCAAATAATTCAATCATGGCAAAAAAATATAATAATAACAATGCATTTTCCTTGGTATTGGGAGCAGTGTAAGTCCAAGACCTATTAATAAGTAGAAAGTTATTAAACCAACCAATAACAATGTGCTTGTCATATTTTTTACAGAAATCATGTGATACAGAGACTGTGTGAAAGCAAAGAAGGTAGACAGTATGGACAAGTTGTCAGCCAAGTTCCAAATCTTGATCTGAATGAGAACATTTCTACTGGATTAAAAAAAAATGTGAATGCAGTGTTTGTGGAAAAGTCTTTGTACATCATTCCCTCCTTAATAAGCACATCCTAGCTCACTCAGGATACAAACTATATGGAGAGAAGCAATATAAATGTGAACAATGTGGGAAATTCTTCTTTTCTGTTCCAGGTGTTAGAAGATACATGATAATGTACAGTGGAAATCCAGTTATAAATGTACGATATATGGGAAAGTGTTTTATTTTCTCAATTCATTTGAAAGACATCAGAGAACTCATACAGGAGAAAAACCCTATAAATGTAAACAGTGTGGTAAAGCGTTCACTGTTTCCGGTTGTTGTGTAATACATGAACGAACTGACACTGGAGAGAAACCCTAGGAATGTAAGGAATGTGGGAAAGCATTCAGATTTTCTTGTTATTTTAAGATGTGTGAAAGGACTCACGCTGGAGAAAGACCCTATACATCTACCAAATGTGATAAGGCCTTCAGCTGTTCCACTTCTCTTCGTTACCATGGAAGCATTCATACTGGAGAGAGATCCTTTGAATGTAAACAATGTGGCAAAGCCTTTAATCATTTGAGTTCCCTTTGTAACCATAGAAGTACTCATACTGGAGAGAAAGCCTATGAATGTAAACAATGTGACCAAGCCTTCAGTCGTCTCAGTTCCCTTCACCTCCACGAAAGAATTCATACTGGAGAAAAACCCTATGAATGTAAGAGATGCGGTAAAGCCTACATTCGTTCCAGCCATCTTACTCGCTATGAAAGAAGTCATGATATAGAGGCTGGGTGTGGTGACTCGGCCTATAATCCCAGCACTTTGGGAGGCCAAGGTGTGTGTATTGCTTGAGCCCAGGAGTTCATAACCAGCCCGGATTAAAACAATGTGAAACAACCTGGGCAACATGGTGAAACCCTGTCTCTAGAAAAAATAAAATAATGCCGGGCATGCTGGCTCAAGCCAGCTACTCAGGAGGTTGAGACAGGAGAAGGGTGTGAACCTGGGAGGCGGAGCTTGCAGTGAGCCGAGATCGCACCACTGCACGCCAGCCTGGACGACAGAGAGAGACTCCATCTCAAAAAAAAACAAAAAACCAAAACAATTAACTGGGCATGGTGGCACATTTCAGTTGTCTTAGTTCTTTTTCAAGGACATAAAAAGCCATGGGGTGTTGGGGGAAAGCCCTGTGCATGCAGATCACGAGGTCAGGAGATCGAGACCATCCTGGCCAACATGGTGAAACCCCGTCTCTACTAAAAATACAAAAATTAGCTGCGTGTGGGAGCATATGGTTGTAATCCCAGCTACTCAGGAGGCTGAGGCAGGAGAATCGCTTGAACCCAGGAGGCGGAGGTTGCAGGGATCCGAGATTGTACCACTGCACTCCAGCCTGGTGACAGAGTGAGACTGTATCTCAAAATTAGAGAAAATAACTAAATAAATAAATAAATAAATAAAGCCCCTTGAATGTAAGAAATGTGGTAAAACATATACTCTTTCCCATTCCCTCATAAACATGAAAAGGCTCACATTGCACAGAAACCTTAAGAATGTAGGAAATGTGGTCAAGCCTTCAGATTTTCCTGTTTTTGAAGATTTGGGAAGACTCAGAGTGGAGAAAAGCCTTTTGAATCTAAATTTGTGGTAAGGCCTTCAGTTGTTTTAGTTCCATTTGAAGACATCAGCTGATTCCTGAGAAAAACCCTATGAATGTCCAGAATGTGGGAATGTTTCGTTTCTCTCATGCCCACTCAAGGACATATGAAAATGCACACTGTAGCTGGCTGGACCTTGTAAATACAAGAACGTACACAGGATTAAAACTCTAATAGTTTAGAAACTGCAAGAATATTTTCAGTTTTCACATTTACTTGAAAAGTCATGTGAAAACTCCCATGGGAAA
>NW_022163855.1:0-2550 GCF_008728515.1 Papio anubis
ATGAAATCTAGTAATGTTTCTGTAGTTTGTAATAATTCATGATAATTTTGTGGGTCTGCATTTTAGGAAACAAATGGAAAGACCAGAATATTGAAGATCACTTTGAAAAACCTGGGAAAGAGATAAGATAATTTGCACTGAGAAGAGGAAATAAAGTCCTCTGAAGGAATCTTAGCTTGTCATGAACTTAGAAACAAGCAACCAAAACAAATAAGAGTCACTTGAAATTTTTTTTTTTTTTAAAGAAAAATTTCACCCAAAATGTAACGGACTTCAGTGTAGCAGTCAGTGTTTGGAAAACAGTTTACTTGAAAGTAGCACTACAAAAATGTGTATATGAATGTTACTAATTTGGTCATAGCCATGCAGGTGGTAGCTGTGTTTTCAATAGTAACCCATTTACTTTCAAATAATTCAATCATGGCAAAAAAATATAATAATAACAATGCATTTTCCTTGGTATTGGGAGCAGTGTAAGTCCAAGACCTATTAATAAGTAGAAAGTTATTAAACCAACCAATAACAATGTGCTTGTCATATTTTTTACAGAAATCATGTGATACAGAGACTGTGTGAAAGCAAAGAAGGTAGACAGTATGGACAAGTTGTCAGCCAAGTTCCAAATCTTGATCTGAATGAGAACATTTCTACTGGATTAAAAAAAAATGTGAATGCAGTGTTTGTGGAAAAGTCTTTGTACATCATTCCCTCCTTAATAAGCACATCCTAGCTCACTCAGGATACAAACCATATGGAGAGAAGCAATATAAATGTGAACAATGTGGGAAATTCTTCTTTTCTGTTCCAGGTGTTAGAAGATACATGATAATGTACAGTGGAAATCCAGTTATAAATGTACGATATATGGGAAAGTGTTTTATTTTCTCAATTCATTTGAAAGACATCAGAGAACTCATACAGGAGAAAAACCCTATAAATGTAAACAGTGTGGTAAAGCGTTCACTGTTTCCGGTTGTTGTGTAATACATGAACGAACTGACACTGGAGAGAAACCCTAGGAATGTAAGGAATGTGGGAAAGCATTCAGATTTTCTTGTTATTTTAAGATGCGTGAAAGGACTCACGCTGGAGAAAGACCCTATACATCTACCAAATGTGATAAGGCCTTCAGCTGTTCCACTTCTCTTCGTTACCATGGAAGCATTCATACTGGAGAGAGATCCTTTGAATGTAAACAATGTGGCAAAGCCTTTAATCATTTGAGTTCCCTTTGTAACCATAGAAGTACTCATACTGGAGAGAAAGCCTATGAATGTAAACAATGTGACCAAGCCTTCAGTCGTCTCAGTTCCCTTCACCTCCACGAAAGAATTCATACTGGAGAAAAACCCTATGAATGTAAGAGATGCGGTAAAGCCTACATTCGTTCCAGCCATCTTACTCGCTATGAAAGAAGTCATGATATAGAGGCTGGGTGTGGTGACTCGGCCTATAATCCCAGCACTTTGGGAGGCCAAGGTGTGTGTATTGCTTGAGCCCAGGAGTTCATAACCAGCCCGGATTAAAACAATGTGAAACAACCTGGGCAACATGGTGAAACCCTGTCTCTAGAAAAAATAAAATAATGCCGGGCATGCTGGCTCAAGCCAGCTACTCAGGAGGTTGAGACAGGAGAAGGGTGTGAACCTGGGAGGCGGAGCTTGCAGTGAGCCGAGATCGCACCACTGCACGCCAGCCTGGACGACAGAGAGAGACTCCATCTCAAAAAAAAACAAAAAACCAAAACAATTAACTGGGCATGGTGGCACATTTCAGTTGTCTTAGTTCTTTTTCAAGGACATAAAAAGCCATGGGGTGTTGGGGGAAAGCCCTGTGCATGCAGATCACGAGGTCAGGAGATCGAGACCATCCTGGTCAACATGGTGAAACCCCGTCTCTACTAAAAATACAAAAATTAGCTGCGTGTGGGAGCATATGGTTGTAATCCCAGCTACTCAGGAGGCTGAGGCAGGAGAATCGCTTGAACCCAGGAGGCGGAGGTTGCAGGGATCCGAGATTGTACCACTGCACTCCAGCCTGGTGACAGAGTGAGACTGTATCTCAAAATTAGAGAAAATAACTAAATAAATAAATAAATAAATAAAGCCCCTTGAATGTAAGAAATGTGGTAAAACATATACTCTTTCCCATTCCCTCATAAACATGAAAAGGCTCACATTGCACAGAAACCTTAAGAATGTAGGAAATGTGGTCAAGCCTTCAGATTTTCCTGTTTTTGAAGATTTGGGAAGACTCAGAGTGGAGAAAAGCCTTTTGAATCTAAATTTGTGGTAAGGCCTTCAGTTGTTTTAGTTCCATTTGAAGACATCAGCTGATTCCTGAGAAAAACCCTATGAATGTCCAGAATGTGGGAATGTTTCGTTTCTCTCATGCCCACTCAAGGACATATGAAAATGCACACTGTAGCTGGCTGGACCTTGTAAATACAAGAACGTACACAGGATTAAAACTCTAATAGTTTAGAAACTGCAAGAATATTTTCAGTTTTCACATTTACTTGAAAAGTCATGTGAAAACTCCCATGGGAAA
>NW_022163856.1:0-2548 GCF_008728515.1 Papio anubis
GGACAGCGGCAAGGGGAGCAGCAGCACAAGAAACAAACAAGGCCACTACTTCTGCCTACATAATAACTATTATCTTGGAGTGTACAATAATTAATAATGTTCACATGGCTGCCCTCAGCATACAGAGATGGTGACCAGAGTAGATGCAGGGACTACAGAGATACAGCCTGATCCTTGCTAATTAGGACTTAAGTGTCAGCTTATGTGCTGCGCTTCTGTGCATTAATAAGTCAGGGCCTCAAAACTGCCTGCTAAGCAAAGGCCAAATGTCATGCTGGGGTGCAATGAAACATTCATGTCTAGGAGATGAGAGCATTTTAGTGTGGGAGAAGATGAAAACACCTGAAGACCACAGAACGCTGTGCAGACCAAAGGGAAGGCCCATCGTCACCTCACCGTTCTGACTCAGGTGACTGCTGATGTGTTACGGAACCGTCAGCCGACAGCAGGTAGGTCAAGTTGAGCAGGTGTCCTGCATGAGGGCTGGTCCATTCCATTTGTGTTGACAATTATTTCAATAGCATCTCATGCACCCCACTGGTGAGGAAGGAATGAGCACCCTACGTTTACTGGCACCGTTAAACACATAACATCTATTACTAAACAGAAAAATCAGACATCAGTTATTAATTACATATAGGAGGATGGTATAAGCTCCCATAGGCCCAAACAGGGATTAACTTAGGAGCAGAGAGTGGTATAGCATGAAAAAAGTGAGGATTTCCCTTTTTTTTTTTTTTTTGGAGACAGAATCTCTCTCTGTCACCCTTGCTGGAGTGCAGTGGTGTGATCTCAGCTCACTGCAAGCTCCGTCTCCGGGGTTCACAACATTCTCCTGCCTCAGCCTCTCTAGAAGCTGGGACTACAGGCACCCACCACCACACATGGCTAATTTTTTGTATTTTTAGTAGAGACGGGGTTTCACCGTGTCAGCCAGGATGGTCTGGATCTCCTGACCTCATGATTCACCGGCCTCGGCCTCCCTAAGTGCTGGGATTACAGGCGTGATCCACTGCACCCGGCCGAGGATGTTCCTTTGTTCCTACAGGAGTACGTGATTGGTTTGTCTGTTGGCTGGTAGGGAACTGAATCATGTCACACAGACTGGTAAGACTGTAATACTCTAAAAAACGATATATAAACTATCATATCATAATGGTGCAATACTATCTACTACAATGAGAAAGGCATCGATGAAAAGCCGAATGATATCATATGTGACTGAGAGATTGAATGCTTCCTCCCTCAGATTGGTTACAACATGTTGTCCTATCACAGTCCTCTCTCCTTCATTCAAAGTGAATGATCCAAATAATAGACAGAAATAATAAAGAATAAAGGGCAACAGATGCAAAGAACTCACGAGATGATACTCTATGGTAAAATTTATGTACTCAGGAATTAATACCAAGTCATTATTAGCAAAAAATAAACATCTTTACATCAAGAGTAGTTTTTCCTTTAATAAAGAAAGGTGGAATGTGTATAATGAACAAGGGATAATCAAAATTTGCCAAATGAGGCTAGTAAGACAATCCCAACAATTCACAATCATTATTCACTGGTCCATTAATCACAGGACAATACATACAAATGAAACTTACCTGAACGGGTGCAGTGGCTCATGTCTGTAATCCCAGCACGTTGGGAGGCCAAAGTGGGCAAATCATGAGGCCAGGAGTTCAAGACCAGCCTAGCCAACATGGTGAAATCCTGTCTTTACTAAAAATACAAAGAATTAGCTGGACATAGTGGTGGGCACCTGTAGTCCCAGCTACTCGGGAGGCTGAGGCAGGAGAATCACTTAAACCCAGGAGGCGGAGGTTGCAGTGAGTCGAGATTGCACCACTGCACTCCAGCCTGGGCAACAGAGGGAGATTCCATCTCCAAAAAAAAATATAATGAAATTAAAAAAATTAAACTTACCTACATATTAGAAAAATTAAATTCAACCATGAATCCAGCACATTATCAAATGAATAGACAAAAATTCTATCAACAAACTTAATATCATTATCTATGAAACTCAAGTACTACTGCTTAAAGAGCATTTACAGAACTCTCACCTCAAGGTTTCCCGCAAAACAAGGTGAAATGCATACTCAAGACTCTTTAAGAATGAGCCACTGATAAAAGCAATATACTTGTAACTTGTGTAACATTTCATACATTTTTTTCAAGCACTGCACCATAATTAATTTGCATCAGGCTTTCCAAATTAGAAAAACTTCACTTATAGAACTTATTTCCCATGGGAGTTTTCACATGACTTTTCAAGTAAGTGTGAAAACTGAAAATATTCTTGCAGTTTCTAAACTATTAGAGTCTTAATCCTGTGTACGTTCTTGTATTTACAAGGTCCAGCCAGCTACAGTGTGCATTTTCATATGTCCTTGAGTGGGTATGAGAGAAATGAAACATTCCCACATTCTGGACATTCATAGGGTTTTTCTCAGGAATCAGCTGATGTCTTCAAATGGAACTAACATAACTGAAGGCCTTACCACAAATTTAGATTCAAAAGGCTTTTCTCCACTCTGAGTCCTCC
>NW_022163857.1:0-2548 GCF_008728515.1 Papio anubis
CTCTTTGCAATTTTGTGTAATTATTTGGAGAAAAAAGTAACGGTAAAAATACATGATCACATGAGAAATGTTCACCACATCATGTGGATTGGAAATTAAGCTTCGAGACCAGATGAGGTGGCTCATACCCATAATCCCACAGCTTTAAGAGGCTGAGGTGGGAGGATCACTTTAGGCCAGGAGTTCAAGAGCAGCCTGGGAAACATAGGAAGACCCCATCTCTACAAAATACTAAATAATTAATTGAACCTGTGGTTCTAGCTACTTGGGAAGCCGAGGTGGAAGATTGCTTAAGCCTAGGAGTTCAAGGTTATAGTGAGCTATGATCATCCCACTGCCTTGGTGTCAGAGCAAGGCTCTGTCTCAAAAACAAAATTAAAAATAAAGAAAGAAAAGAATATTAAGTTTTAAGAGCATTCAAGAGCATGTGTGTGAGAATGTGTCAGTGTGTGCCAGTTGTGTGTATTTTGTGTGTGATTGTGTCATTGTGTGGCGAGTATCTGAGTAAGAACATGTCAATCTGTGTGGCGGCATCTTTGTGTCTGTGTGTGTTGGTGTGTGAGTCTGTGTGTGCATTCATTCATTCATTCACTCAACTAGTATATTTAAAGTAACAATCAAGCAGTATTCAAGGCAAAGGAAATATAGCTGTGAACAATCGAAATCACTGTCCTTGTCCTCATGAGGCTTGTATTCCAGAGGAGACAGAGACTATAAGCAATTAAAATAAACACATCTGTAGCTGGGCACAGTGACTCATGCCTGTAATTCCAGCACTTTGGGAGGCTGAAGTGGGAGGACCCCTTGAGGCCCGGAGTGTGAGACCAGCCTGGGAGACATAGCAAGACTCCATGTGTACCAAAAAGAAATACAAAATAGCTGAGTGTGGTGGCACACGCCTGTAGTCCCCAGCTACTTGGGAGGCTGAGGTGGGAGGATCACTTGAGCCCAAGAGTTTGAGGCTACAGTGAGCCAAGACTGCACTACTGCACTCCAGCCTAGGTGACAGAGCACAACCTGGTCTCTGAAAATAAATACATAAGTAAATAATTCTTAAATGTTAGGAAAAGCGTTGTGAACAAAAACAAAACAGGGTGGGGTCAGAGGGGATGGGAGACGCCACATGAAGTGGGCAGTGCAGGGACGGGTTGTGTTGGGAATGAGGAGAATGTCAGGGTGGAAGGGAGCCCTGGAGATGAGCTTCCAGGCAGGGGAGCAGCTGTGCAGAGGTTCTGAGGTGTGGACACCTGGGCGTGCTGGATGAACGACGCCGTGGAGGGCCTCAATCTGGCCCCATTGCACAGCCACATCTGGGTAAACTGGGCGGTCACTGGAGAGGGCCTTGCCAATGAGAGGGATTTTTCACGTAACATGTTTTGAAAAGATTCTTCAAAACATTCCAAAGGTATTACAGGGGACATTTTCCTCCATTCCCAGACCCCAGGTCCTCTGCCAGAAACGAGCACGTGACCATGTCTCATGCATCCTTCCTGGAAAGCAGCTGTGCACGTGTTATTGTTGTTACATGAAGAGGGAGCACTGAAAAGAAAGAAGCAGAGGAAGAAAATGTTTCTTCTTTTCGGTTTTCCGCAGTGTTGTCATGAAGGGCTGGAGAGAGGGTTTGCAGGGAGGAGACAGAATCCTCAGGGACGGCACAAGGCTCCAGAGCTTCCCTCTCCTCTCATCGTTGTGGAGTCCCTTGCTGCCCAGAGGCTCCTTCACCCCCACTGATGCTCAGCCCCGGGTCAGCCATCTCTGCCTGACTTACAGCCCACTCTTCTCTTCCGCTCAGAGAATCTGAGAGCAGCGCGGCGGCGCCCCCTGTGTGGCCACAGGGCTAAGGATGGTAGCCCTGAGGTCCTACCTGCCCTGCTCAGCCAAGACCTCTGGATCTCCCTGGGCTCCACGCAGCAGGACAGGGGTCTGAACACAAGAGGGCGCGCCTACCCTAGGTCAGGGTTGGGATCAGCCGGGGTCTGTGTGGTTCTATTCATGTACGCTTTATTGTATTCCATTGATTTATGCCTATTTTATGCCAATATCACACTGCTTTTTATTACTAGAATTTATAGTAAATATTGAAATCACCCACTATGCATCCTCCAAATTTCTTCATTTTAAAAATTATTTTGGCTATTCAAAGTTATTTTTATTTCCGTTGAAATGGTAGCTTCAGCTTGCCAATTTCTTTAAACACTTCTTTTAAAGCTCACCAGTGTTTTAATTCTAATTCCAATTAATTTAATAGTTCTATCTTGGATAATTAATAACATTGGAGATCCCAGTTCTTGAATACACTACTTCTCTGTTTATTTCGATCATCTTTACTTTCTGTCGGTGCTGCCATGTAGATCTTAGTGTACAAATCACAAACACTATTAAAAAATTAATGTCTGAACATGGTATTACTTTAATAAATGTTTTATAAGTGTATTTTTAAATTTTTCATTATTCTGATTTTACATTACTTATAGAGACTTTACTTTTGTGTAGTTGTACCCTACAATTCTGATAAATTCACTTATTACTTCTAGAAGTTTTATTTGCC
>NW_022163858.1:0-2547 GCF_008728515.1 Papio anubis
GGAAACGGACAACTCATGTCTCATACAAATCACAACAAGTACCTCCCCCTGGAAGCAGGAATCCTCTGGGAAGGTTCTAGAAAGAATGGGTCCCTGTGTCTGGAGCTGTGCTTCTGAGCAACTGCCTGGCTGGGGCGCCCCCGCTCACTGGGTGGTCACTAAGCTTCACACACTGCTTCCCAGCTGCGCTTTCCTCCTTCATGCTTCCTTCTCCTTGCTTGACTGGACTCCAACCAGGAAGGTTTTTTTTGTTCATGATTAAAAGAGTCATAAGTGCTCATGGGAGAAAAATAAAGTCATATAGAAGAAGACAGGCTGGGTGCGGTGGCTCACGCCTGTAATCCCAGCACTTTTGGAGGTAAAGGTCGGTGGATCACTGGAGTTTGAGACCAGCCTGGGGAACATGGCAAAACCCCATCTCTACAAACAATGCAAAAAAAAAAAAAGTTGCCAGGTGTGGTGGCACTCACCTGTAGTCCCAACTACTCAGGAAGGTGAGGTGGGAGGTTCACTTGAGCCTTGGAGTTCAAGACTGCAATGAGCAGTGATCAGGACACTGCATTTCAGCCCGGGGGAAAGAGCCAGACCTGTCTCAAAAAAAAAAAAAAAAAAAAAAAAGGAAGGAGATGAGCAGAAAGTAACCACCAAAAGTTCCTCTACCTGGGAGTGTAGGTGGGGGGAATGTGGCAACCTGGAGCCAAAGGTCCCAGGCTCCTGACCCACTCACTACAGGCCATCTCTGTCTCTACCCCAAGCCTGAGTTTCCTTGCCTGTAAAATGGAGAGGACAGCAGAGCCTGCCCCTGGGTCTGGGAATGAGGAGTAAAGGAGTCGGAGCATTACTGGCACGTGGGGCGGCAGAAGTGCTGCGTCCTGTTTTCACACACAAGCGCGGCTGTAAATTTTTTTTTTTTTTTTTTTTTTGACAGAGTCTCTGGCTGTGTCACCCAGGCTGCAGTGCAGTGGCGCCATCTCGGCTCACTACAAGCTCCGCCTCCCGGGTTCACGCCGTTCTCCTGCATCAGCCTCTCGAGTAGCTGGGACTACAGACACCTGCCACCACGCCAGGCTAATTTTTTTTTTTTTTTTTTGTATTTTTAGTAGAGACGGAGTTCCACCGTGTTAGCCAGGATGGTCTCAATCTCCTGACCTCGTGATCCACCCGCCTCGGCCTCCCAAAGTGCTGGGATTACAGGCGTGAGCCACCGAGCCCGGCCAAAAGGTTTTCAAAAACATGAAATGTGTCATTCTGTGCACACCGTTTTGTTTTCCTGACTTTGTGCTGAGTTTGCCAGACGAAGGATCCCCAGTCAGCACCGTGGGCTCAAGAGAGGGCAGCCTCAGAATCTCAGGTGGCCCAACTCCGGGCTAGCCCTGGTGTCCTGGGCAGTGCCCAGACCTGAAAGCAGCAGGGACCCCTCCCCGACACTGCCCAGAGTGAAAGCTCCAGAAACAGCTCAGGCCCTGGGCCGAGAATCCCTGATCCCTAAAGTGGAGTTACAGAACTTTCAGGGCTGTGGGGAGGATGATGAAAAGGGCTCAGGGCGGCAGCCCCGTTGAGCCAAGGGGGAGTGCCCAGCTTTAACTTTTTATCCACAGGAGGCTCGGAGGAGGAAGGTCCCATTTCGCTTCCATCTGCTTTCCAGCCGCTTGCTCTGTGTGCCTGTTTTTGTTTTGTTTTGTTTTGTTTTTGAGGGAGTCTCGCCCTGTTGCCCAGGCTGGAGTGCAGTGGCGCCATCTCGGCTCACTGCAACCTCTGCCTCCTGGGTTCAAGCGATTCTCCTGCCTCAGCGTCCCAAGTAGCTGGGATTACAGGTGCCTGCCACCACGCCCGACTAATGTTTTGTATTTTCAGTAGAGACGAGGTTTCACCGTGTTGGCCAGGCTGGTCTTGAACTCATGACCTCAAGTGATCCACCCGCCTCAGCCTCCCAAAGTGCTAGGATCCGTGTGCCTTTTAACTCCTTGCCTTTCGGAGTCCCGGTGCTGTAAGCAGCACTGCCCCGGGGTAAGGAAGGGTGGACACTGGAGACTGGCAGTGCTCACCAGCTCCCCCAGCTGGTAAGTATGGAGTCATCGAACCTGGGGGGCACGGAAAGCAGCACTGGGATTTCTACCCGCTGAGCTGGGCAGGTCTCCCCTCTGCCCAGGGCCCTGCCGTGCCCCCAGAGGGCTTTGGGAAATGTGAGTTGGCTCTTGTGGCTCTTCCTATGCCTGGGGAATTTGGGAGAGACCAATGTCTTTGGGAGGGACCGAAAGCACCACACACTGAAGAAGCGTGCCCAGTCCCCCAACCGCATGCCCAGGGTGCTCAGGAGAGGACCTCTGGGAAGACCGCGGATGAACATTCCAGATCTTTCTCACTGGGTGACTGGGGAGAGAAGGCGCTCCTGGCCAGCTGGTTCTTGAGCGCACGAGCACTCCGTATTGGAGCCCATTTAGAATAAACATTCAAACCCTCAGAGCCCATTGGAGGGCTCAGGGCCATTCACCTTGGCTAAGAAACGATCCCCACAGCCTTGAAGCTGAGTGGAAGCTCAAGTAGGTG
>NW_022163859.1:0-2544 GCF_008728515.1 Papio anubis
GGAGCCTGCAGATGTCAGCCCTCTGACGGCCCACAGGAGGGGTTAAAGCTGCCGGCACAGAACTTAACCAAGGAGCCAGCTCTGCATTATCTGAGGTCACAGGGCCTGGGGAGATGGAGGAAAGTGGTATCCCCCAGCCTCACATCTTATTTTTTCACTTCGTTCCCCATCAAGCCCTTTACTTGACCTCCTACCAAGTAGCACCCTGGATTGATCGGAGCCTCCTCTCTCAAGCTGGGGCCTCCCTGGTCCTCTGGAGACGAAATCTTCAATGACAGGCCTGGCAAGTGGGTGAAAGATGGAACCCGCTGCTGAGTGCACCACTTCAAGTGACCACCAGGAGGTGCTGTTGCGCTGCTGTGTATTTAACTGCCTTGGGTACAATTGTTTATGCCCCTGTTTAAAAAACTAACACCCTAGTCTGTTCCCAATGGCCACCTGGGCCTTTCCTGTATGGTTCCTTGATGGAGATATTTATATGATGGAATTTTACTTTAATCACACTGTATGTGTGTGGGGTGGGATGTTTTGTAGGGAACGTGGCCCTGAGTTATATAGAGTGGGGAGCTGGTGGATGTCACAGCCTGAACAGATCCCCCAGAGAGGGACACCCCAGGCAGGCCATGGCTCCTCTGAAATGGCTGCCAGGTGTGACAGCAGCAGATGGAGCTTCGTGCTGGTCCAAAGACCTGTGGTAGGGCGGAGGGCACAGGCCTGCCTCCCACACAAAGAATCTGACATGGGGTCTGGTGAGAGTGGGAATCTCGTACGAGGCCAGAGCTTCAGGGAAGGTCTTGAGGTTCTTCTTGGACACTGTCTTAGAAAGCATTTTGCTCTGGGGCCACCTGTCTCATGCAACTTTGGCCAGTACGGATGTGGCCCCTGGGAAAGCAGGGTATCGAGGCAAGCGTGGGTCACAGCATCCTCGCCCAACGGACTAGGGACCCTCCTGGGTTTGGAGACGGCCAGGGAAAGCTTCTCAAGAGACTGGGCCCGTTTCCCTCTCCTGGTCAGAACCAAGGAAGGAGCTCAGCGGTGGCTGCTGGGGTCCTGGCAACGTGTGGCTCCCAGCTGGGGTTTGGCCTGTGCCTCCGGGGCGCCCTCCCCGGGACCCTCCCTCTCCCCTCCTCCTTCTAGCAGCAGCGTCTCAGGTGGCAGGAGAAGGTGCAGTGCCAACTTCAGGCTCCAGACATGCCCTGCGTGACAGCCGTGCATCTCAGCAACACGGCCAGGAGTCCACTCCGGACCAGGGCTTCCCAGCTTTAATGTGCGCGCCTCGTCTGGAGTCCTGTGAAAATGGAGACTCTGATCTCGCAGGCTGGGCGGGGTGCAGGATGCTGCATTTCCAAAAAGCTCCTGGGTGCTGCTGGTGCCACTGCTCTGAGGACTACGCTGGGGCCTGAGGAACTGGATTCTTGCTGGGCTGAGCAGGATGTGTTGGCATCACGTGGACGCAGAGCTGGGCTGCCTGGCGGTGGCCTAGTGGCTGACAGAACCCCACACATGGACACAGAACCACTTTTCCCACACAAGCCCTAACCCCTAATGCCAGGTAGACCCACAGTGGAACACACACCCAGACAGTGCTTTGGATCGGCTTCTCCTGACACCCCTTCCCCAAGCCACCTCCTCCCACTGGGATGCCAGGTCTGAGGAGCCAGCTCTGGCCCTGCTGTGGCCCTCACAGGCTCTGCCCCAGCCCCTCCCCCATCTCGGAAGCATGGGGCTGTTTCCTGGGGTCCCTTGTTACCGCCTTTCCTGTGTCCGAGACTCCTGCCTAAAAGTCTGGAGCCCCAGCCTACTTTCTCCAACACCCTCGTGGGATTTGCGAGGGACCCTCTGGGAGGAGGTGGGAGGTCAGGACCCCCTGCCCAAAGGGAGTCCATGCTCTCCCGTCCCACTCCTCTCAGCAGCACCCCTGCCCGATTCCACAGACTCCAAAATGTCTCCAAATGAATTAAAGAAGCCACGGTCAACCCACATAAAGGTGCCAACAAGCATTTTCATTTCTTTATTTTAAGGACACTGGGAAAGGAGCCAGTCCCCTGAAGAGAACACTCTGGTCAGTTGGTGGAGGCCAGTGGGATGCCATCAGGCCTGCTTTCCAGGAGGGGGTGAAGGGTTGGTGCAGGGTGCAAGGTGACAGTGAGGTTAAAGGTCAGAGAGGAGGGGCTGAGGAGGCCACCTCCCACCAGGAGTAGACAGCTGGTGGCTTGGGACTGGGGTGGAGCCGCGTGGGGGATGGGAGGGGACTGAGCATGGGCCTTCATCTTCACTGCCCACTCCTCCCTCTCCCTGGCTGTGCCCGCCTCCTGGGATGGTAGGATTTGGGCAGCTGGAGCCCCAGGTGCTGCCGCGGCTGAGGAAGGCAATCCCGGTCAGCTGCCTTCTCCGTTCCAGGGTGGCCATAGCCAGAAGCAGGACCAGACGAGGACATGGCCTCTGCATTAAAGCCCAGATCCCAGGCAGCGTTGGAAAGGCTGGGCCTGGGGCGTGCGGATGATGAGAAGACCCAGACTGCCCCCCACCCCAGCCCCGGCCCCA
>NW_022163860.1:0-2536 GCF_008728515.1 Papio anubis
TCTACTCTCTGTAACCACAATTCAAGCCCTTTTTTAGATTCCACATATAATTGAGATAATGCAGCGTTCATCTTTCTGTGTTTGGCTTATTTCACTTAGCATAACGGCCTCAAGATGATCTGTGGGGTTGCAAATATCAAGATTTTTTCCAAGGCCTGAATTGTGTCTCTCTTACACACACATGCACATACATACAATACATATATGTAAAATTTCCTTTTTCTTGTTGTTAGATGTAACGACGTGCTGGAGTGCAGTGGCATGATTATAGCTCACTGTAACCTCTAAGACTTTGGGTATAAATTACTCTCCCACCTCAGCCTCCAAAGTAGCAAGGACCACAGTGATACACCACCATGCCTAGCTAATTTGTAGGGACATGGTCTTGCTATGTTACCCAGCCTACAGAGTTTCACTCTGTTGCCCAGGCTGGAGTGCAGTGGCACAATCTAGGCTCACTGCAACCTCCACCTCCCAGGTTCAAGCAATTCTCCTGCCTCAGCCTCCCAAGTAGGTGGTGCTACAGGTGCCTGCTATCACCCACCTAATTTTTGTATTTTGAGTAGAGACGGGATTTCACCATATTGGCCAGGCTGGTCTGGAACTCCTGACCTCATGACCCACACACCTTGACCTCCCAAAGTGCTGGGATTACAGACGTGAGCCATCGCACCCGGCCCCTTATCTATAGTTAATAATGCTTCAATAAACATAGGAGTGAAAATACCTCTTCAAGATAGTGATTTTTATTGTTCTTTGGATATTTACTTAGACGTGAGATTGCTGAATCACATGATAGTTTTATTTTTAATTATTTGATGAGCCTGCATGCCGTTTTCCATAATGGCTTTACCAATTTACACTCCCAGTGAGTGTGTACAAAGGTTCCTTTTCTCTATATTCTTGGTAACACTTGCTTTCTTTTGAATTTTTGATAAATATCACCTTAATATGTGTTTGAATGCTAACTCATTGTGGTTTTGATTTGCATTTTTCTCAGAATTACTAATGGCTTCTTTAAAAAACTAGTTTTTTGGCCATGTTTTAAAAGAATGTGTTACTTTTCATTATTTTTACTTTGGGGGGTTAAGGTGTATGAGTTTCTTGCTGATTTTGAACACTAATCCTTTATCTGATACTTGGCATACAGGTATTTTTCTCCAATTCTGTAGATAGCCTTTTAATGTCACAGACAGTTTTTTGCTATGCAGTAGAAAGTTTTTAGCTTGATGTAGTCCCACTTTTTTTTTTTTTTCCTGTGCTTTTGGTGTCAAATACAAAAAAATATGTTGCTTAGGAACAATGCCAGAATTTTGCTCAGTGTTGTCTTCTAGAAGATTTACGGTTTCAAGTCCAATGTTTAAGTCTTTAATATATTTTAAATTAATTGTATGTATGCTGTAAAGGTTGGGTGCAATTTGTTTTTGCATATGGATATCCCGTTTTCCCATCACCATTTATTGAAGAGTTTATTCTTTCACCGTTGTGTGCTTATATGCCTTTGTTGAAAATTTATTGACTGTATACGATGGATATATTTTATATATATCTGAGTTCTCTATTCTGTTCTATTGGCTTATGTGTTTGTGTTTATGCCAACATTTTGCAGTTTTGATGACTACAGCTTTGCTATATAGCTTGAAATTAGACAGCATACTGCTTCTAGCTTTGTCCCTCTTGCTCAAAATAGCTTTATTTGAGATCTTTTATAATTCCATACAAACCGGATTTTTTAAAATTTGTGTTGAAAATACTATTGAAATTCTGATAGAAGTTGCTTTAAATATATACACCAATTTGAGCAGTATGAATGGTTTTTTGGTTTTGTTTTTTCAAAATGGAGTCTCACTCTATCACTAGGCTGGAGTGCAGTGGTATCATCTCAGCTCACTGCAACCTCTACCTCCTGGGTTGAAGCGATTCGATTCTCATTCCTCAGCCTTCTGAGTAGCTGGTTATTACTGGCCTGCAGCACCACACGCAGCTATTTTTTGTATTTTTAGCAGAGATGGGGTTTCACCATACCAGGATTGTCTCGATCTCCTGACCTCATGATCCACCCACCTCAGCCTCACAAAGTGCTGAGATTACAGGCTTGAGTCACCGTGCCTGGCCAGTATGAATGTTCTAATACTAATTTTCGTAATCCATGAACACTAAGTATTTTTAAATTTGTCTTTTTTATAATTGCCTCCACTAATCTTTTACAGTTTTTGTTGTACAAATCTTTTACCTTCTTTACTATATTTATTCCTAAGTATGAGGTTGGTGCAAATGTAATTGTGGTTTTTGCCATTACCAACCTAATACATTTACCATAACATCTAAAAGAATAAAGTAACTGTCTTCTTGATTTTTCCCAGATATCTGTTGGGGTATAAAAATGCAATTGACTTTTTTGTATATTGATATAGTATCCTGCAAACCTACTGACTGTGTTTACTAGTTTTAAATATTTTTCATGTAATGATGAGCACACTGGCCTGTGTTTACACATTAATTGATAGTTTTTTTTAACATACCACGGTGCTTAAAA
>NW_022163861.1:0-2535 GCF_008728515.1 Papio anubis
AACCCGGGAGGCGGAGCTTGCAGTGAGCTGAGATCCGGCCACTGCACTCCAGCCTGGGCGACAGAGCGAGACTCCGTCTCAAAAAAAAAAAAAAAAAGAAAAAGAAAAAAGAGTTAATTCGGACTCAGGGGGTCTTTTTGGTTGAAAAGCCCCGCGGTCCTTCTCTCCACCTCCTGGAAAAGACTTTCTAGGGTTTTGGGATTTGGAGTAATAAAGGTCATCCTCTGCTGCCTCATTGGTGCTATCCAGGGTAAGGCCCCTACGGACAGTACAAAGGTGTTTTGGAGAGATTGTTCTCCCCCAGCCCAAGCATAAGGCTTACCTTGGAGTTACCTGGAGCCTCACCATGACAGTGTGGCCTTTAGTAAAGGGTTGATAAGTCAATGGCAAATAAGGGCCATTAAAAGGGTCTATACTGCACTTCTCAAATGAGGATATTCCAGTCAACAATAAACATGTCAAAAGGTGTGCAACTGAATTGTTGATCAGGGAACTTGACATTGAAACTACATGAGATACCAATTCGTGCCCACTAGAATGGCTAAAACAAAGATAGGAATTGGGGTGTAGAGAAAAAAGGAAGTGAATGCCAAACCTGGGGAATGTGGAACATTCAGAACTTCTCACACATTTGTCAATGGGCTACAAATTGATAAATTGTTTGGCAATATTTATTAGAATATATGCCTACCCCATGATCCAAGGATTCCACTCTTAAGTATACACTCAACAGAAATGCATACATATATTCACCAAAAAGTAGGTATTAAAATGTTCATCTCAGCCTGGCCTTTGAGTTGAGTATTTTAAAAGTGTATTTAGGCAGGATGTGGTGGCTTATGCCAGCACTTTGGGAGCCCAACGCAGGCAGATCATGAGCTCAGGAGTTCAAGACCAGCCTGGCCAACAGGGTGAAACCCCATCTCTACTGAAAATACAAATATTAGGTGGGTGTGGTGGCATGTGCCTGTATTCCCAGCTACTCTGGAGGGTGAAGCAGGAGAATCACTTGAACCCGGGAGTGGGAGGTTGCAGTGAGCTGAGATTGTGCCACTGCACTCTAGCCTGAGCAACAGAGCAAGACTCCATCTTAAAAAAAGAAAAAGAAATATGTCCATTCAAGTACAATAAACTTGTATTTCCTTCATGGTAATATTATTTACGCGTGCATTCTTTTTACTTGGTCAGTCTTTGCAGATGATTTTATTAATCTCATCAAAGAACCAACTTTTGGCTTTATTGATTATCATTTTACTATGGAGTTTATTGTAAATTTTATCAGGGGAACCAGCCCCCAGTATTTCAATGTAGGTTCTTTCTATTTTCCATAAGTGTCAGCCAGCTGAGAAATAAAGAGAAAGAGTACAAAGAGGAATTTTACAGCTGGGCCTCCGGGGGTGACATCACATATCTGTAGGACCATGATGCCCACCTGAGCCACAAAACCAGCAAGTTTTTATTAAGGATTTCAAAAGGGGAGGGGTGTACGAACAGGGAGTAGGTCACAAAGATCACATGCTTCAAAGGGCAAAAGGCAGAACAAAGATCACATGCTTTTGAGGAAACAGCACAGGGGCAAAATCAGAACTACTGTTAAGGGTCTGTGTTCACCTGTGCAGGTATTGTCTTGACAAACATCTTAAACAAAAGAAAACAGGGTTCGAGAGCAGAGAACCGGTCTGACCACAAATCTACCAGGGTGGAGTTTCCCAATCCTAGTAAGCCTGAGGGTACTGCAGGAGACCAGGGTGTATTTCAGTCCTTATCTCAACCACATAAGACAGACACTCCCAGAGTGGCTGTTTATAGACTCCCCCACCAGGAATGCATTCCTTCCCCAGGGTATTATTAATATTCCTTGCTAGGAAAAGAATTTAGCAATATCTTCCCTACTTGCACATCCGTTTATAGGCTCTCCGCAAGAAGAAAAATATGACTCTTATTTTGCCCGACCCCACAGGCAGTCAGACCTTATGGTTTTCTTCCCTTGTTCCCTGAAAATTGCTGTTATTCTGTTCTTTTTCAAGGTGCACTGATTTCTATTGTTCAAACACACATGTTTTATAATCAGTTTGTATAGTTAACACAACAGTGGTCCTGAGGTGACGTACATCGTCAGCTTACAAAGATAACAGGATTAAGAGATTAAAGTAAGATAGGCATAAGAAATTATACCATCCTGGCTAACACCGTGAAACCCCGTCTCTACTAAAAAATACAAAAAAACGGCCGGGCGCGGTGGCTCAAGCCTGTAATCCTAGCACTTTGGGAGGCCGAGACGGGCGGATCACGAGGTCAGGAGATCGAGACCATCCTGACTAACACGGTGAAACCCCGTCTCTACTAAAAAATACAAAAAACTAGCCGGGCGAGGTGGCGGGTGCCTGTAGTCCCAGCTACTCCGGAGGCTAAGGCAGGAGAATGGCGTGAACCCGGGAGGCGGAGCTTGCAGTGAGCTGAGATCCGGCCACTGCACTCCAGCCTGGGTGACAGAGCAAGACTCCGTCTCAAAAAAAAAAAAAAAAAAAAAAAAAA
>NW_022163862.1:0-2534 GCF_008728515.1 Papio anubis
CTCTATTCACATCCCCACCTCCATCGACCCTAACCCCACTTTAGAGCGCCTTTATTGTCTAGGAACGGATGTCACTGGAAAAGACCCTATAGGTGCCTTTGAGATACACTTTGTTCTTCCTCCTCCATCTCCCACCATTGCCCCCTCCTCAAACTCACAAAATCAAACTTGCCTCATGTTTCATGTTCAATGACAAAACCAAACTAACTATAGTAGAGGTCAAGGACTTAAAGCAAACCCTAGCCATAGAGACTGGGTATCGAGATGTAAATGTCTGGCTGGAATGGATTAAATACTCCATTCATACCCTTAAGAAAAGCAATTGTTACCCTTGTGCAACGGGCAGGCCAGAAACTCAGATTACTCCCTTCCCACCCAGATGGGCCAAGGCATGGACTGTGTGGTAGCTCTCTTCCAGCACCCCACAGCCTGGGGTCATGTGCCACTCTTTCACTACTTTTCCCAAAAGTCAGAAGCCTATGGGACAGCCCCCAAGGGCCACTTGACTTCCAGCTCTTGATGCCAATTTTACCTCATGTCTCTCATGGCAAGGGGAAAATCTGACATTCCTCGAAAACCTCATGGGATTTAATGGGCCTAAACCTTTCCAAGAGCTAACCAATCAGTCAGCCCTACTCCATCCCCAAGCGGATGTATAGTGGTATTGTGGGGGACCAATACTGAATATTCTGCCAAACAATTGGAGTAGCACTTGCGCTCTGAACCAATTGACCGTCCCTTTCACCTTGGCATTTCACCAACCAGACAGGAAGCAGGTAGCCCAAAGGAAAAGAGAAGGCCTTCATGGGTCCTTTGACCCCTCATGTTTACATAGACAGTATTGGGGTCGCACACGGGAGGGTACCAAATGAATTCAAAGCTTGAAACCAAATAGCCACCAGGTTTGAGTCTATCTTATTCTGGTGGTCCACTATAAACAAAAATGTAGACTGGACACATTATATATACTAAAATCAACAGTGATTCATCAGTTAAACCAGAGACGCCATAAAAGGAATAGCTGAACAATTAGGCCCTTCCAGCCAGATGGCCTAGGAAAATAGGATAGCCCTTGACATGATATTGGCCAAAAAGGGCAGAGTCTGTGTCATGATTGGGGTCCAATGTGGCACTTTTATCCCTAATAACACAGCCCCGGACAGAACAATCACAAAAGCCTTATAAGGCCTTACCACCCGAGCAAATGAATTAGCTGAGAACTCTGGAATAGATGGCCCCTTTACAGTTGTCACGGAGAAATGGTTTGGAAAATGGAAGGGACTCATGACCTCAATCTTTACCTCCCTTGCAATGGTTACAGGTGTACTCATCCTTGAGGGCTGCTGTATCATACCTTGTATTCGTGAGTTAACCCAAAGGCTCGTAGAAGCAGCTGTCACTAAAACCTCCCCCACCTCTCCCCATCCGTACTCAGATAAGCTCTTGCTCCTAGATGATCAAGAAGAAAAACAAAGCCAAATCCTGTTAAAGAAATTTGAAGAGGAAGAACTATAAAACCGAAGAGGGGAGGCCAGGCACTGTGGCTCACGCCTGTAATCCCAGCACTTTGGGAGACCGAGGCAGATAGATCACGAGGTCAGGAGATCGAGACCATCCTGGCTAACATGGTGAAACCCCATCTCTACTTAAAAAAAAATAAAAATAAAAAAAGGGAAATTGTTTAGACAACTAGGTTCCTCTTCAAAGATTCAACTTCCTTATTGTGGTAAAATACACATAAAATTTACCATCTCAACTATATAAATAATTTGTAAACCAATCCTATCCCACCCAACCTTTTCAAAAATCGCACATTTACCTTATTTGGGAAGGTTTAAGCCTTAGCCATTCGGGATCAGCTTAGGTTATGCGGTCCAACCCCAGCCATATGGGGAAGGACACAGAAACAGAAATTAGGGATAAAAATCCCTTCCCTCCTTTGTTCGATGTGCTCTTGGGACTGTAACAGGCACAAGCAGTACCCTTCTGCAGAAGTAAAGATGACTTGCTGAGAAATGTTCTAACTGCGCGTTTCTTTTGGCTACACCGAGCACTTGTTTCCAACACATGCAAACCAGAATGGAGGTCTCCCTGGACCTGGGTTTGGGCCACAACATTGCCCTGAATTCTACAAGACCTTGGGCAAGACTGTATATTCTTCTGAACCAAGTCCTTCCCTGGCCCAAGCATTTGTGAATAACACATCGGTTTCATGCTTACACCTCCTGGTCTGACTGGGCTCTCCTTTGCAGAGCCTTTTATTCCTTCCCTTCCTCTGAACACTGGCTAGCTTGTTTTCAGGGAAGAAGTTCAGGGCAGTGGCAGGGAGCTCCTTGCACATCACCATAACAAATGTTTTATGGAAACAGTTAGCTGATGGGACGAGGAGTGGGGGCTAGAAAGTCAGCCAAAAGGTGCGAGAACCTGGACTAGCCCCCAGCCCTGAATGTGGCAGGCTACTGTGCCATGGTAGGGGAGCGAAAGTTTCCTTCTGCTCCTCTTAGGGTTCCAACTGGGGCTCTTTACAAAAGAGA
>NW_022163863.1:0-86552 GCF_008728515.1 Papio anubis
AAAAAGAGAATTTTAGACCAATATCCCTGATGAACATCGATGCAAAAATCCTCAATAAAATACTGGCAAACCGGATTCAGCAACACATCAAAAAGCTTATCCACCATGATCAAGTGGGCTTCATCCCTGGTATGCAAGGCTGGTTCAACATTCGCAAATCAATAAACATAATCCAGCATATAAACAGAACCAAAGACAAGAACCACATGGTTATCTCAATAGATGCAGAAAAGGCTTTTGACAAAATTCAACAGCCCTTCATGCTAAAAACGCTCAATAAATTCGGTATTGATGGAACGTACCTCAAAATAATAAGAGCTATTTATGACAAACCCACAGCCAATATCATACTGAATGGGCAAAAACTGGAAAAATTCCCTTTGAAAACTGGCACAAGACAGGGATGCCCTCTCTCACCACTCCTATTCAACATAGTGTTGGAAGTTCTGGCTAGGGCAATTAGGCAAGAGAAAGAAATCAAGGGTATTCAGTTGGGAAAAGAAGAAGTCAAATTGTCCCTGTTTGCAGATGACATGATTGTATATTTAGAAAACCCCATTGTCTCAGCCCAAAATCTCCTTAAGCTGATAAGCAACTTCAGCAAAGTCTCAGGATACAAAATTAATGTGCAAAAATCACAAGCATTATTATACACCAGTAACAGAGAAACAGAGAGCCAAATCAGGAATGAATTTCCATTCACAATTGCTTCAAAGATAATAAAATACCTAGGAATCCAACTTACCAGGGATGTAAAGGACCTCTTCAAGGAGAACTACAAACCACTGTTCAGTGAAATAAAAGAGGACACAAACAAATGGAAGAACATACCATGCTCATGGATAGGAAGAATCAATATCGTGAAAATGGTCATACTGCCCGAGGTAATTTAAAGATTCAATGCCATCCCCATCAAGCTACCAATGAGTTTCTTCACAGAATTGGAAAAAACTGCTTTAAAGTTCATATGGAACCAAAAAAGAGCCTGCATTGCCAAGACAATCCTAAGTCAAAAGAACAAAGCTGGAGGCATCACGCTACCTGACTTCAAACTATACTACAAGGCTACAGTAACCAAAACAGCATGGTACTGGTACCAAAACAGAGATATAGACCAATGGAACAGAACAGAGTCCTCAGAAATAATACCACACATCTACAGCCATCTGATCTTTGACAAACCTGAGAGAAACAAGAAATGGGGAAAGGATTCCCTATTTAATAAATGGTGCTGGGAAAATTGGCTAGCCATAAGTAGAAAGCTGAAACTGGATCCTTTCCTTACTCCTTATACGAAAATTAATTCAAGATGGATTAGAGACTTAAATGTTAGACCTAATACCATAAAAATCCTAGAGGAAAACCTAGGTAGTACCATTCAGGACATAGGCATGGGCAAAGACTTCATGTCTAAAACACCAAAAGCAACAGCAGCAAAAGCCAAAATTGGCAAATGGGATCTAATTAAACTAAAGAGCTTCTGCACAGCAAAAGAAACTACCATCAGAGTGAACAGGCAACCTACAGAATGGGAGAAAATTTTTGCAATCTACTCATCTGACAAAGGGCTAATATCCAGAACCTACAAAGAACTCAAACAAATTTACAAGAAAAAAACAAACAACCCCATCAAAAAGTGGGCAAAGGATATGAACAGACGTTTCTCAAAAGAAGACATTCATACAGCCAACAGACATATGAAAAAATGCTCATCATCACTGGCCATCAGAGAAATGCAAATCAAAACCACAATGAGATACCATCTCACACCAGTTAGAATGGCGATCATTAAAAAGTCAGGAAACAACAGGTGCTGGAGAGGATGTGGAGAAATAGGAACACTTTTACACTGTTGGTGGGATTGTAAACTAGTTCAACCATTATGGAAAACAGTATGGCGATTCCTCAAGGATCTAGAACTAGATGTACCAAAGGACCCAGCCATCCCATTACTGGGGATATACCCAAAGGATTATAAATTATGCTGCTATAAAGACACATGCACACGTATGTTTATTGCAGCACTATTCACAATAGCAAAGACTTGGAATCAACCCAAATGTCCATCAGTGACAGATTGGATTAAGAAAATGTGGCACATATACACCATGGAATACTATGCAGCCATAAAAAAGGATGAGTTTGTGTCCTTTGTAGGGACATGGATGCAGCTGGAAACCATCATTCTCAGCAAACTATCACAGGAACAGAAAACCAAACACCGCACGTTCTCACTCATAGGTGGGAACTGAACAATGAGATCACTTGGACTCAGGAAGGGGAGCATCACACACCGGGGCCTATCATGGGGAGGGGGCAGGGGGAAGGGATTGCATTGGGAGTTATACCTGATGTAAATGACGAGTTGATGGGTGCAGCACACCAACATGGCACAAGTATACATATGTAACAAACCTGCACGTTATGCACATGTACCCTACAACTTAAAGTATAATAATAATAAATAAATTTTAAAAAAAAGAATAATTTATCCCTATGAGATGAATACACACATCACAAAGCAGTTGCTCAGAAAGCTTCTCTTCCGTTTTCATCGGAAGACAATTTCTTGCTCATCACAAGCCTGGGGCGCCACTACATATTCCTTCGCAGATTCCTGAAAGACAGAATTTCCAAGCTGAGCAATGTAGAGTAATCTTTAACTCCGTGAAATGAATGTACATATCAAAGAGCAGTTTCTTGGAATTCTTCCTCCTGGGTTTTATTTGAGGATATTTCACTTTTCGCCATAGTCTTCAATGATCTCCGGAATATCACTTTTTTGGTTTCACAGGAACAGTATTCAAACACTACCTTATGAGAAAAGAGGTATAACTCCCTGAGTGGAATGTACACATCACAGAGCAATTTCTAAGAAAGCTTCTCTCAATTTTTTGTCGGAAGATATTTCCTTTTTCACCATAGGCCTGAATGTGCTCTCGAATATACCTTCGCTGATCCGTCCATGACGGAGTTTCCAAACTGCGTAACATAAAGAAAGTTTTATCTATGTTAGATGAATAAACATATCGATCACAAAACAGTTTCACACAAAGCTTCTTTCCAGTTTTTCTCTGAGGATATTTCCTTTTTCACCATAGCTGACCATATACTCCCAAATGTCCCTTGGTGGCTTTTTCTCCAAAACAGGTTTACCAATCCTCTAAGTGAAGAAATGTATATCTCTGTGAGTGGAATGCACACATCACAAAGCAACTCCTCAGAAAGCTTCTCCCTGGTTTCCGTCTGAAGATATTTCCCTTTTCACCATAAGCCTCAAAGTGCTAACGAATATCACTTCGCAGACTAAACAAAAACAGTGTTAGAATACTTCTCAATGTAAAGAGAAGTTGAACTGTGTGAGTGTAATTCACATGACCGAGAGCAGTTTCACAGAAAGCTTCATTCTGGTTTTTACCTGAGGGTATTTCTTTTTCAGCATATGCTAAAGACTGTTCCAAAATGGCCTTTCTCAAATTCCAAAGAAACAGTGATTTCAAACTGCTCATCCAGAGAATGATTTAACTCTATGAGATGAATGCACACATCACAAAGCAGTTGCTCAGAAACCTTCTCTCCCATTTTCATCAGAAGACAATTTCTTGCTCACCACAGGCCTTGGGTGCCACTACATATTCCTTCACAGATTCCTCAAGGACAGAATTTCCAAGCTGGGCAATGTAGAGTAATCTTTAACTCTGAGAAATTAATGCACATATCAAAGAACAGTTTCGTGGAATGTTTCTTCGTGGGTTTTATTTGAGGATATTTCACTTTTTGCCATAGTCTTCAATGATCTCCGAAATATCACTTTTTCATTTTTACAGGAACGGTATTCAAACACTGTCTTATGAAAAAAGAGGTACAACTCCCTGAGTGGAATGCACACTTCACACAGCAATTTCTAAGAAAGCTTCTCTCCACTTTTTGTCTGAAGTTATTTCCTTTTTCACCATAGGCCTGAATGTGCTCACGAATGTCCCTTCACCGATCCTCCCATGACGGAGTTTCCAAACTGCGTAACATAAAGAAAGTTTTATCTATGTGAGATGAATAAACATATCTATCACAAAGCAGTTTCACACAAAGCTTCTTTCCAGTTTTTCTCTGAGGATATTTCCTTTTTCACCATAGCCGACCATATACTCCCGAATGTCCCTTGGTGGCTTTTTCTCCAAAAGAGGTTCACCAATCCTCTAAGCAAAGAAATGTGTGTCTCTATGAGTAGAATGCACACGTCACAAAGCAGCTCCTCAGAAAGCTTCTTCCCTGTTTCTGTCTGAAGATATTTCCGTTTTCACCATAAGCCTCAAAGTGCTAACGAATATCACTTCGCAGATTAAACAAAAACAGTGTTAGAATACTTCTCAATAAAAAGAGAAGTTGAATTGTGTGAATGGAATTCACACGACCGAGAGCAGTTTCACAGAAAGCTTCCTTCTGTTTTTTATCTCAGAGTATTTCTTATTCAGCATATGCTAAAGACTGTTCCCAAATGGCCTTTCTCAAGTTCCAAAGAAAGAGTGATTTCAAACTGCTCAATCCAAAGAATGATTTAACTCTATGAGATGAATGCATACATCACAAAGCAGTTGTTCAGAAACTTCTCTCCAGTTTTCAATGGAAGACATTTCCTTGCTCATCACAGGCCTCCATGTGCCACTTAATATTCCTTTGCAGATTCCTCAAAAACAGTTTCCAAACTGGACAATGTACAGTAAGATTAAAGTCTGTGAAATTAATGCACACATCAGACAGCAACTTCTTGGAACACTTCTTTCTTGGTTTTATTTGAGAATAGTTCAATTTTCGCCATATCCTCAATCCGCTCCGAAATATCAATTTTTCTGTTTTACAGGAACCATGTTCAAACACTGCCTTATGAAAAAAGAAGTATAACTCCCTGAGTGTAATGTACACATCACAAAGCAGTTTCTGAGAATGCTTCTCTCCACTTTTTATCTGAAGATATTTCCATTTTCACCACAGTCCTGAATGTGCTCCCCAATGTGCCTTCACAGATCCGTCCATGACAGATTTTCCAAGCTGCGTAATGTGAAGAAAGCTTTATCTCTGTGAGATGAATACACGTATCACAGATGAGTTTCACAGAAAGCTTCTTTCCAGTATTTGTCTGAGGCTATTTCCTTTTTCACCGCAGGCATCAATACGCTCCTGAATATACCTTAGTACATTTTCTCCAAAATGTTTTCCTGATGCTGTATGAGAAGAGAAGTATAACACTCTGAGTGGAATGCACACATCACAAAGCAGTTCCTCGGTAAGCTTCTCTCCATTTTCCATCTGAAGATATTTCCTTTTTCACTGTAAGCCTGAAAGTGCTCCCAAATATCCCTTCGCACTCTAAACATAAACAGTATGAAAACTGGTCAATGCAAGAGAAGCTTAACTGAGCGAGAGGAATTCACAAGACACACAGCCTTTTCACAGAAAGTGTCCTTCTTTTTAGTTCTCCATATTCTAAAGAGCGTTCCCAAATGTCCTTCCTTAGATTCCAAAGAAACAGTGTTTTCAAAGGGCTCAATCCAAAGAATGTTTTAACTCTATGAGATGAATCCAAAGAATGTTTTAACTCTATGAGATGAATACGCACGTCACAAAGCAATTGCTCAGAAAACTTCTCTCCAGTTTTCAAAGGAAGACATTTCCTTGCTCACCACAGTCCTCTGAGAGCCACTTAATATCCCTTCACAGATTACTCAAAGACAGAGTTTCCAAAATGGGCAATGTAAAGTAAGCTTTAGTTCTGTGAAATGAATGCATATATCAGAAAGCAGTTTCTTGGAACGCTTCTTGATACTGCTCATTGAAAAGAGAAGCTTAACTGTGTGTTTGGAAATCACAGGACTGAGAGCAGTTTCACAGAAAGCTTCCTTCTGGTTTTCATCTGAGCATATTTCTTTCTCTATATTTCAAAGAGCGTTCCCAAATGTCCTTTCTGAGATGCCACAGAAAGAGTGATTTCAAACTGCTCAATCCAAAGAATGATTTAAGTCTATGAGATGAATATGCACATCACAAAGCAGATGCTCAGAAAGCTTCTCTCCAGTTTTCATGGGAAGACATTTCCTTGCTCACCACAGGCCTCCGGGGCACCAATTAATATCCCTTCACATATTCCTCAAAGACAGAGTTAGCACACTGGGCAAAGTAGAGTACACTTTAAATTTTTGAAGTGAATGCACATATCAGAGAGCACTTTCTTGAAATTTTTCTTTCTGGGTTTTACTTGAGGACAGTTCACTTTTCACCATAGTCTTCACGTTACTCCCAAATATCACTTTTTCTGTTTTGCAGGAACAGTGTTCAAACACTGCCTTATGAGAAGAGAGGTATAACTCCCTGAGTGGAATGCACACATCACAAAGCAGTTTCTCAGAAAGCTTATCTGCTGTAATTATCTGAAGATATTTCCATTTTCACCAGAGTCCTGAATGTGCTCCCCAATGTCTTTTCACAGATCCATCCATGACAGAGTTTCCAAGCTGCGTAATGTAAAGAAAGCTTTATCTATGTGAGATGAATAAACATAGAAAAAAGCAGATTCACAGAAGGCTTCTTTCCAATTTTTATCTGAACGTATTTCCTTTTTCATCATAGTCCTGAATATCCACCCAAGTGTCCCTTTGTGGATCTGTCCTTGACAGAGTTTCTAAGGTGCGTAATGTAAAGAAAACTTTATCTACGTGAGTTGAATACACATATCACAGAGCAGTTTCATAGAAAGCTTCTTTCCGGTTTTTGTCTGAAGTTATTTCCCTTTTCATCATAGGCATCAACATGCTCCTGAATATCACTTGGTAAGTTTTTCTCCAAAACGGTTTCCCCAATGCTGTATGAGAACAGAGGTATAACAGTTTAAGAGGAATGCACGTGTCACAAGCAGTTCCTTGGAAAGCTTTGCTCCAGTTTCGGTCTGAACATATTTCCTTGTTCAGCGTAAGCCTCACAGCACTTCTGAATATCCTTTCACATGCTAAACATAAACAGGGTTAGAAAACTGCCCAATGAGAAGAGAGGCTTAACTAAGTGAGAGGAATTAAGATGACACAGAGCAGTTTCACAGAAAGCTTCCTTCTGGATTTTACATGAGGATATTTCTTTCTCCATATTCTAAGGAGTGTTCCCATATGTCCCTCCTCAGAGTCCACAGAAACAGTGATTTCAAACTGCTTAATGCAAGGAATGTTTTAACTCTATGAGATGAATACACACATCACAAAACAGTTTCTCAGAAAGCTTCTCTCCAGTTTTCAACGGAAGACATTTCCTTACTCACCACAGGCCCCCGGTCACCACATAACATACTTTTGCGGAATCCTCACAGACAGATTTTTCAAACTTGGAAATGTAGAGTAAGCTTTTACTCTCTGAAATGAATGCACACGTCAGAGAAGAGTTTTTTGGAACGCTTCTTTCTGGGTTTTATTTCAGGATATTTCACTTTTCACCACAGTCTTCCATGTGCTCTGAAATATTTCCTTCTCGGTTTTACAGGAACAGAGTTCAAACACTGTCTTATGAGACAAGATGTATAACTCCCTGAGTTGAATGCACACATCACAAAGCAGTTTCTCAGAATGCTTCTCTCCAGTTTTTATCTGAAAATATTTCCATTTTCAAAATAATCCTGAATGTGCTCTCGAATGTCCTTTCGCAGATGCCTCCATGACAGAGTTTCCAAGCTGTGTAATATAAAGAAAGCTTTATCTACGTGAGATGAATAAACCTAGTAAAAACCAGAATCACAGAAAGCATCTTTCCACTTTTTATGTGAAGATATTTCCATTTTCACCATAGTCCTGAATATGCCCCCAAATGTCCCTTCATGGATCCGTCCATGCCAGAGTTTCCAAGCTGTGTCATGTAAAGAAAGCTTTATCTATTGAGATGAATAAACATAGTAAAAATCAGATTCACAGAAAGCTTCTTTCCAGTTTCTATCTGAACGTATGTCCTTTTTCACCATAAGCTTCACAGCTCTCCTGAATATCTCTTCGCACGCTAAACATAAACATTGTTAGAAAACTGTTCAGTGAAAAGAGAAGTTTTACTGAGCAAGAGCAATTAACACGATGCATAACAATTTCACAGAAAGCATCCTTCTGGTTTTTATTGGAATATATTTCTTTCTCCAATATTCAAAAGAACGTTCCCAAATGTCCTTCCTCAGATTCCACAGGAGCAGTGATTTCGAACTGCTCAATCCAAAGAATGGTTTAACTCTATGAGGTGAATACACACATCATAAAGCAGTGGCTCAGAAAACTTCTCTCCAGTTTTCATCAGAAGACATTTTCTTGCTTACCACAGGCATCCGGGCACCACTTAATATAACTTCACAGATTCCTCAAAGACAGGGTTTCCAAACTGGGCAATGTAGAGGAAGCTTTAACTCTGTGAAATGAATGCACATATCAGAGAGCATTTCTTGGAACGCTTCTTTCTGGGTTTTACTTGAGGATAGTTCACTTTTCACCATAGTCTTTAATGCACTCCGAAATATCACCTTTTCCGTTTTACAGAAACAGTGTTCAAACACTGCCTTATGAGAAAAGAGGTATAACTACCTGAGTGGAATGCACACATCACAAAGCAGTTTATCAGAAAGCTTCTGTGCGATAATTATCTGAAGATATTTCCATTTTCACCAGAGTCCTGAATGTGCTCCCAAATGTCCCTTCACGAATCCGTTCATGACAGAGTTTCCAAGCTGCATAATTTAAAGAAAGCTTTATCTATGTGAGATGAATTCAGATATCACAGAGCAGTTCCGTAGAAAGCTTCTTTCCAGTTTTTGTCTGAGGCTCTTTTCCTTTCCACCATAGGCGTCAATATACTCCCGGATATCCCTTGGTACCTTATTCACCAAAAGGGTTTTCCCGATGCTGTATGAGAAGAGACGTACAATACTGTGAGTGAAATGCACATGTCACAAAGCAGTTCCTCAGAAAGCTTCTCCAAGTTTCTACCTGAACATATTTCCTTTCTCACTGTAAGACTCAAAGTGCTTCCAAATATCCCTTCGTACACTAAACATAAACAGTGTTAGAAAACTCTTCAATGAAAAGGGAAGCTTAACTGAGTGAAAGGATTTCACACAACACATAGCAGTTTCACAAAGCTATCTTCTGGTTTTCATCTGAGGGTATTTATTACTCCATATTCCAAAGAACGGTCTCAAATGTCCTTCCTGAGATACCACAGAAACAGTGATTTCAAACTGCTCAATCCAAGGAATGGTTTTACACTATGAGATGAATACACACATCACAAAGCAGTTGCTCAGAAAAGATCTCTCCAGTTTTCATGGGAAGACATTTCCTTTCTCACCACAGGCCACCGGGGCACCACCTAGTGTCCCTTCGCATATTCATCAAAGACAGAGTTTGCAAACGTGACAATGTACAGTACACTTTAATTCTGTGAAGTGAATGCACATATCAGAGAGCAGTTTCTTGGAATGCTTCTTTCTGTGTATTACTTGAGCATAGTTCACTTTTCGCCATAGTCTTCAATGTACTCCAAAATATCACTTTTTCGGATTCACAGGAACAGTGTTCAAACACTGCCTGATGAGAAAATATGTATAATTCCCTGAGTGGAATGCACACATCACAAAGCAGTTTCTCAGAAAGCTTCTCTGCAGTAATCTGAGGATATTTCCATTTTCACCATAGTCCTGCATGTGTTCCCAAATGTCCCTTCACGGATCCGTCCATGACAGAGTTTCCAAGCTGCGTAATGTAAGGAAAGCTTCATCTATCTGAGATGAATACACATATCACAGATCAGTTTCACAGAAAGCTTCTTTCCAATTTTGTCTGAGGCTAGTTCCTTTTTCACCATAGGCGTCAATAAGCTGCCGAATATCCCTTGGTACTTTTTAGTCCATAATGTTTTCACGATGCTCTATGAGAAGAGAAGTAAAACACTCTGAGTGGAATGCACACATCACAAAGCAGTTCCTCGGAAATCTTCTCTCCATTTTCTATCTGAAGATATTTCCTTTTTCACTGTAAGCCTGAAAGCGCTCCCGAATATCCCTTCGCACTCTAACCATAAACAGTATGAAAACTGGTCAATGCAAGAGAAGCTTAACAGAGTGAGAGGGATTCACATGACACACAGAAGTTTCACAGAAAGCGTCCTTCTTGTTTTTATCTGAGGATATTTAGTTCTCCATATTGCAAAGAGCATTCCCAAATGTCCTTCCTCAGATTCCAAAGAAACAGTGATTTCAAAGGGCTCAACCCAAAGAATGGTTTAACTCTATGAGATGAATACACATGTTGCAAAGCAGTTGCTCAGAAAGCTTCTCTCTACTTTTCAAAGGAAGACATTTTCTTCCTCACCACAGTCCACTGTGAGCCACCTAATATCCCTTCGCAGATTCCTAAAAGACAGAGTTTCCAAAATGGGCAATGTAGAGTAAGCTTTATTTCTGTGAAATCAATGCATATATCAGAGAGCAGTTTCTTGGAATGCTTCTTTCTGGGTTTTATTTGAGGAGAGTTCTCATTTCACCATAGTCTTCAATGCACTACAAAATATCACGTTTTTGGTTTTACAGGAACATTGTTGAAACACTGTCTTATGAGAAAACAGGTATATCTCCCTGAGTGGAATGCACACATCACAAAGCAGTTTCTCAGAAAGCTTCTCTCCAATTTTTATATGAAGAGATTTCCGTTTTCACCACAGCAGTGAAAGTGCTCCCGAATGTCCCTTAGCGGATCTGTCCATGACGGAGTTTCCAAACTGCATAATATAAAGAAGGTTTTATCTGTGTGAGATGAATAAACATATCTATCACAAAGCAGTTTCCCAGAAAGCTTCTTTCTCGTTTTTGTCTGAGGATAATTCCTTTTTCACAATAACTGTCTATATACCCTGAATGTCTCTTGGTAGCTTTTTCTCCAAAAGGGATTCCCCAATCCTCTATGAGAAGAAACATATAACCCTGTGAGTGGAATGCACACGTCACAAAGCAACTTTTCAGAAAGCTTCTCTCTAGTGTCTATGCGAAGATATTTCCATTTTCACCATATCCCTCAAAGCACTCCCGAATATCCCTTCGCAGACTATACACGGTGTTAGAATACTGCTCAATGAGAAGAGAAGCTTAACTATGTGAATGAAATCACATGACCATGAGGAGTTTCACAGAAAGCTTTCTTCTGGTTTTCATCTGAGGATATTTCTTTCTCCATATTAAAAAGAGTGTTCTCAAATGTACTTCCTGAGTTGCCACAGAAACAGTGATTTCAAACAGCTCATTCCATGGAATGGTAAAACACTATGAGATGAATACACACATCACAAAGCCGTTGCTCAGAATGCTTCTCTCCAGTTTTCAATGGAAAACTTTTCCTTGCTCACCAATGGTCTCCGGTAGCCACTTAATATCCTTTCGTAGAATCCTCAAAGACAGACTTTCCAAACTGGGAAATGTAGAGTAAGCTTTAACCCTCTATAGTGAATGCAGACGTCAGAGAGCAGTTTCTTGGTACACTTCTTTTTGGGTTTTATTTCAGGAAAATTCACTTCTCATTGTAGACTTCCATGTGCTCAGAAATATTACATTTGCAGTTTTACAGGAACAGTGTTCAAAAACTGCCTTATGAGAAAAGAGGTACAATACCCTGCGTGGAATGCCCATATCACAAAGCAGTTTCTCAGAAAGCTTCTATCCATTTTTTATCTGAAGATATCTCCTTTATCACCATAGGCCTGAATGTGCTCCCGAACACTCCTTCGCAGATCCATCCATGATGGAGTTTCCAAACGGCATATTATGAGGAAAGTTTTATCTATGTGAGATGAATAAACGTATCTATCACAAACAGTTTCACAGAAATCTTTCCAGTATGTGTCTGAGGATATTTCCTTTTTCACCATAGCTGTCCATATTCTCCCGAATGTCCCTTGGTAGTTTTTTCTCCAAAAGGGAATCCCCAATCCTCTATGAGAAGAAAGGTATTATTCTGTGAGTGGAATGCACACGTCACAAAGCCACTCCTCGGAAAGCTTCTTTCCAGTTTTTATCTGAAGGTATTTCCTTTTTCACCCTAAGCCTCGATGTGTTCCAGTATATCCCTTGCAGACTAAACAAAAACAGTGTTAGAACACTGCTGAATGGAAACAGAAGCTTAACTGTGTGATCGGAATTCACACCACACAGAGCAGTTTCACAGAAAGCTTCCTTCTGGTTTCTATCTAAGGTTATTTCTTTTTCAGGATATTCTAAAGAGCGTTCCCAAATGTCCTCTCTCAGATTCCACAGAAACTGATTTCAAACTGCTCAATCCAAAGAATGATTTAACTCAATGAGCTTAATACAAACATCAAAAAAGGGTTGCTCAGAAAGCTTCTCTCCAAATTGCCATGGTAGACATTTCATTGCTCGCCACAGTCCTCTGGTTGCCACTTAATATCCCTTCACAAAATCCTGAAGACAGAATTTTGAAACTGGGACATGTAGAGTAAGCTTTAACTCTGTGGAATGAATGTATATTGAGAGAGTAATTTCTTGGAATGCTATTTTCTGGGTTTTATTGGACAACATTTCACTTTTCGTCATAGTCTTCAATGTGCTCTGAATATCACATTTTTAGTTTTACAGGAACAGTTTTCAAACAGTGCCTTATGAGAAGAAAGGTATAACACCCTGATTGGAATGCACACATCACCAAGCAGTCTCTCAGAAAGCTACTCTCCAGGTTTTATCTGACAATATTTCCTTTTTCACCATATCCCCTTATGTGATCCCGAATATCACTTCGCAGGTCCACCCATGACCAAGTTTCCAAGCTGTGTAATGTAAAGAAAGCTATATCTATGTGAGATGAATAAACATAGCAAAAAGCAGATTCAGAGAAAGCTTCTTTCCAGTTTTTATCTGAACATATTTCCTTTTTCACCATAGTCCTGAATGTCCTCCCGAATGTCCCTTCGTGGATCCATCCATGACAGAGTTTCCAAGCTGTGTAATGTAAAGAAAGCTCTATCTATGTGAGATGAATACACATATCACAGAGCAGTTTCATAGAAAGCTTCTTTCCAGTTTTTGTCTGAGGCTATTTCCGTTTTCACCATAGGCATCAACATGCTCCCGAATATCACTTGGTACCTTTTTCTCCAAAAGGGTTTCCCTGATGCTGTATGAGAAGAGAGGTAAAACACTGTGAGTGGAATGCACACGTCACAAAGCAGTTCCTCGGAAAGTTTTTCTCCAGTTTCGGTCTGAACATATTTCCTTTTTTACCATAAGCCTTGAAGTGCTCCCAAATATCCCTTCACATGCTAAATATAAACAGGGTTAGAAAACTACTCAATGAAAAAAGAGGCTTAAGTGAGGGAGAGGAATTAAGACAAGACAGAGCAGTTTCACAGAAAGCTTCCTTCAGAATTTTACCTGAGGATATTTCTCCATATTCTAAGGAGCATTCCCAAATGTTCTTCCTCAGATTCTACAAAAACACTGATTTCAAATTGCTCAATCCAAAGAATGGTTTAACTCTATGAGATAAATACACATATCACAAAGCAGTTGCTCAGAATACTTCTCTCCAGCTTGCATCGGAAGATGTTTCATTGCTCACCACAAGACTCCGGGCGCCACATAATATACCTTCACAGATTCCTCAAAGACAGAGTTTCCAAACTGGACAACGTAGAGTAAGCTTTAGCTCTGTGAAATGAATTCACATATCAGAGAGCAGATTCTTGGAATCCTTCTCTCTGGGTTTTATTTGAGGATATTTCACTTTCCGCCATAGTCTTTAATACGCACCGAAATATCACCTTTCGATTTTACAGGAACAGTGTTCACACACTGCCTTATGAGAAAAGAGATACAACTTCCTGAGTGGAATGCACACATCACAACGCTGTTTCTCAGAAAGTTTCTCTCCAGTTTTTATCTAAAGATATTTGCTTTTTCACCGTAGGCCTGAATGTGCTCCCAAATGTCGCTTCGCAAATCCATCCATGACGGAGTTTCAAAACTGCATAATAGAAGGAAAGTTTTATCTATGTGAGATGAGTAAACATATCTATCACAAAGCAGTTTAACAGAAAACTCCTTTCAGTTTTTGTCTGAGGATATTTCCTTTTTCACCATCACCATCCATATACTCTCAAATGTCCCCTGGTAGCATTTTCTCCAAAGGGGATGCCCCAATCCTCTATGAGAAGAAAAGTATAACTCTGTGAGTGGAATGCACACGTCACAAAGCAGCTCCTCGGAAATCGTCTCTCCAGTTTCTATCTGAAGATATTTCTGTTTTCACCATAAGCCTCAAAGTGCTCCAGAGTACCCCTTAGCTGACTAAACTAAAACAGTGTTAGAATACTGCTCAATGAAAACAGAAGCTTATCTGTGCAAGTGGAATTCACATGACACAAAGCAGTTTCACAGAAAGCTTCCTTCTGGTTTTTATTGGAGGGTATTTCTTTTTCAGAATATTCTTTACAGCGTTCCCAAGTGTCATTTCTCAAGTTCCACACAAAGAGTGATTTCAAACTGCTCAATCCAAAGAATGATTTAACTCTATGAGATGAATACACACATCACAAAGCAGTGGCTCTGAAAGGCTCTCTTCAGTTTTCAACGAAAGACATTTCCTTGCTCGCCGCAGTCCTCCAGTTGCCAATTAATATCCCTTTGCAGAATCCTCAAAAACAGACTTTTCAAACTGGGAAATGTAGAGTAATCTTTAACCCTCTGAATGAATGCATATGTCAGAGAGCAGTTTCTTGAAATACTTCTTTCTGGATTTTATTTCAGGATATTTCACTTTTCGCCATAGTCTTCCATGCACTCTGAAATATTACATTTTCAGTTTTACAGAAACCGTGTTCAAACACTGCCTTAGTAGAAAAGTGGTATAACTCCCTGAGTGGAATGCACACATCACAAAGCAGTTTCTAAGAAAGCCTCTATCCAGTTTATATCTGCAGATATCTCCTTTTTCTCCCTAGGCCTGAATGTGCTCCCGAATGTCCGTTCATGGATCCATCCATGGCAAAATTTTCAAACTGTGTAATATAAGGAAAGATTCATCTGTGTCAGATGAATAAACATACCTATCACAAAGCAGTTTCACAGAAATCTTCTTTCCAGTTTCTGTCTGAGGATATTTCTTTTTCACCATAGCCGTCCATATACTCCTGAATATCCCTTGGTAGCTTTTTCTCCAAAAGGGATTCCCCAATCCTCTATGAGAAGAAAGGTACAATTCTGTGAGTGAAACACACGTCACAAAGCAGCCCCTCAGAAAGCTTCTCTCCAGTTTCTATCTGAAGATATTTCCTTTTTCACCTTAAGCCTCAAAGCGCTCCCGAATATCCCCTTGCAGACTAAACAAAAACAGTGTTAGAATACTGCTCAATGAAAACAGAAGCTTAAATCTGTGAGTGGAATTCACAGGACACAGAGCAGTTTCACAGAAAGCTTCCTTCTGGTTTCTATCTGAAGTTGTTTCTTTTTCCAGATATTCTAAAGAGCGTTCCCAATGTCCTTTCTCAGATTCCACAGAAAGTGTGATTTCAAACTGCTCAATCCAACGAATGGTTTAACCCTATGAGATGAATAGAAACATCACAAAAGAGTTGCTCAGAAAGCTTCTCTCCAGTTTTCATGGCAAGACATTTCCTTGCTTACCATGGGCCTCCGGGGCACCAATTAATATCCCTTCACATATTCCTCAAAGACAGAGTTTGCACACTGGGCAATGAAGAGTACACTTTAATTTTCTGAAGTGAATGCACATATCAAAGAGAAGTTTCTTGGAACTTTTCTTTCTGGGTTTTACTAGAGGATAGCTCACTTTTCACCATAGTCTTCAATGCACCCCAAAATATCACTTTTTCGGTTTTACAGAAACAGTGTTCAAACAGTGCCTTATGAGAAGAAAGGTATAAATCCCTGAGTGGAATGCACACATCACCAAGCAGTTTCTCAGAAAGCTTCTCTCCAGGTTTTATTTGATGATATTTCCTTTTTCACTATAGGCCTGAATGTGATCCCAAATATCCCTTCGCGGAACCATACACGACAGAGTTTCCAAGCTCTGTAATGTAAAGGAAGCTTTATCTATGTGACATGAATAAACATAGTAAAAAACATATTCACAGAGAGCTTCTTTCCAGTTTTTATCTGAACATATTTCCTTTTTCACCATAGTCCTGTATGTTCTCCCGAATATCCCTTTGTGGAAGCATCCATGACAGAGTTTCCAAGCTGTGTGATGTAAAGAAAGCTTTATCTATGTGAGAGGAATACACATATCACAGAGCAGTTTCATAGAAAGCTTCTTTCCAGTTTTTGTCTGAGGCTATTTCCTTTTTCACCATAGGCATCAACAAGCTCCTGAATATCACTTGGTACCTTTTTCTCCAAAAGGGTTTCCCCGATGCTGTATGAGAAGAGAAATACAACACTGAGTGGAATGCACACATCACAAAGCAGTTCCTCGCAAAGCTTCTCTCCAGTTTCGCTCTGAACATATTTCCTTTTTCACCATAAGCCTCAAAGCACTCCCGAATATCCCTCCACACGCTAAACATAAACAGGGTTAGAAAACTTCTCAATGAAAAGAGAGGCTTAACTGAGTGAGAGGAATTAAGATGACACAGAGTAGTTTCACAGAAGCTTCCTTCTGAATTTTACCTGAGGATATTTTTTTCTCCATATTCTAAGGAGCGTTCCCAAATGTCCTTCCTCAGATTCCGCAAGAACAGTGATATCAAACTGCTCAATCCAAAGAATGGTTTAACTCTATGGGGTTAATGCACACATCACAAAGCAGTTGCTCAGAAAGTTTCTCTCCAGTTTTCAACGGAAGATGTTTGCTTAGTCACCACAAGCCTCCCGGCGCCACTTAATATCCCTTCACAGATTCCTCAAAGACAGAGTTTCCAAACTGGGCAACGTAGAGTAAGCTTTAATTCTGTGAAATGAATTCACATATCAGAGAGCAGTTTCTTGGAACGCTTCTTTCTGGGTTTTATTTCAGGATATTTCACTTTTAGCCATAGTCTTCAATGTGCTGGAAAAAAACACCTTTATAGTTTTATAGGAACAGTGTTCAAACACTGCCTTATGAGAAAACAGGTATAACTCCCTGAGGGGAATGCACACATCACAAAGCAGTTCCTTAGAAAGCTTCTTTCCAGTTTTTCTCTGAAGATATCTCCTCTTTCCCCACATACCTGAATGTGCTCCTGAATGTGCCTTCGCGAATCCGTCCATGACGCAGTTTCAAAACTGCATAATAGAAACAAAGTTTTACCTACATGAAATGAACAGACATATCTATGACAAAGCAGTTTCACAGAAAGCTTCTTTCCAGTTTTTGTCTGAGGATATTTCCTTTTTCACCATAGCAATCCATATACTCCCGAATGTCCCCTGGTATCTTTTTCTCCAAACAGGATTCTCCAATCCTCTATGAGAAGAGAAGTGTAACTCTGTGAGTGGAATGCACACGTCACAGTGCATTTCCTCGGCAATCTTCTCTCCACTATCTATCTGAAGATATTTCCGTTTTCACCGTAGACCTCAAAACGCTCCCGAGTATTACTGAGCTGACTAACCTAAAAGAGTGTTAGAATACTGCTCAATGAAAACAGAAATTTAACTGTGTGAGTGGAATTCACATGACCTAGAGCAGTTTCACTGAAAGTTTCCTTCTGATTTTTATCAGAGGGTATTTCTTTTTCAGCATATCTTGAAGTACGGTCCCAAATATCCTTTCTCAGGTTCCACAGAGAGAGTGATTTCAAGCAGCTCAATCAAAAGAATGATTTAATTCTATGAGATGAACACACACATCCCAAAGCAGTTGCTCCAAAAGCTTCTCTCCAGTTTTCATCAGAAGACATTTCCTTTCTCAGCACAAGCCTCCAGGCGCCACTTAACATCCCTCCACAGAATCCTCAAAGACAGAGTTTCCAAACTGAGCAACGTAGTGTGAGTTTTAACTCTCTGAAATGAATGCACACTGCAGAGAGTAGTTTGTTGGAACGCTTCTTTCCAGGTTCTTTTTCAGAATATTTCACTTTTCCCCACAGTGTTCAACGTGCTGCAAAATATCACTTTTTCAGTTTTACAGGAACAGTGTTCAAACACTGCCTGATGAGAAAAGATGTATAACTCCCTGAGTGGATGCACACATCACAAAGCAGTTTCTCAGAAAGCTCTCCAGTTTTTATCTGAAGATATTTCCTATTTCCCCACAGGATTGACTGCGCTCACGAATGTCCCTTCGCAAATCCTTGCATGATGCAGTTTCAAAACTGCGTAATAGAAAGAAAGTTTTATCTATGTGAGATGAATAGACGTATTTTTCACAAAGCAGTTTCCCAGAAAGCTTCCTTCCAGTGTTTGTCTGAAGATATTTCCTTTTTCACCATAGTCATCCATATACTCCCGAATCTCCCCTGGTAGCTTTTTCTCGAAACGGGATTCCCAAATCCTCTATGAGAAAAAAAGTGTAGCTCTGTGACTGAAATGCACTCGTCACAAAGCAGCTCCTCCGAAATCTTCTCTCCAGTATCTATCCAAAGATATTTCCATTTACACCATAAGCCTCAAGACGCTCCCGAGTATCACTTAGCTGACTAACATAAAACTGTGTTAGAAAACTGATCACTGTAGCCTTGTAGTATAGTTTGAAGTCAGGAAGCATGATGCCTCCAGCTTTGTTCTTTTGACTTAGGATTGTCTTGGAGATGCGGGCTCTTTTTTGGTTCCATATGAACTGTAAAGCAGTTTTTTCCAATTCTGTGAAGAAACTCATTGGTAGCTTGATGGGGATGGCATTGAATCTATAAATAACTTTGGGCAGTATGGCCATTTTCACGATATTGATTCTTCCTATCCATGAGCATGGTATGTTCTTCCATTTGTTTGTGTCCTTTTTTATTTCACTGATATGTGGTTTGTAGTTCTCCTTGAAGAGGTGCTTTACATCCCTTGTAAGTTGGATTCCTAGGTATTTTATTCTCTTTGAAGCAATTGTGAATGGAAGTTCATTCCTGATTTGGCTTTCTGTTTGTCTGTTACTGGTGTATACGAATGCTTGTGATTTTTGCACATTAATTTTGTATCCTGAGACTTTGCTGAAGTTGCTTATCAGCTTATCAGATTTTGGGCTGAGACAATGGGGCTTTCTAAATATACTTCTTCTTTTCCTAACTGAATACCCTTGATTTCTTTGTCTTGCCTGATTGCTCTAGCCAGAACTTCCAACACTATGTTGAATAGGAGTGGTGAGAGAGGGCATCCCTGTCTTGTGCCAGTTTTCAACGGGAATTTTTCCAAAACAGCATGGTACTGTTACCAAAACAGAGATATAGACCAATGGAACAGTACAGAGTCCTCAGAAATAATACCACACATCTATAGCCATCTGATCTTTGACAAACCTGAGAGAAACAAGAAATGGGGAAAGGATTCCCTATTTAATTAATGGTGCTGGGAAAATTGGCTAGCCATAAGTAGAAAGCTGAAACTGGATCCTTTCCTTACTCCTTATACGAAAATTAATTCAAGATGGATTAGAGACTTAAATGTTAGACCTAATACCATAAAAACCCTTGAGGAAAACCTTGGTAGTACCATTCAGGACATAGGCATGGGCAAAGACTTCATGTCTAAAACACCAAAAGCAATGGCAGCAAAAGCCAAAATTGACAAATGGGATCTAATTAAACTAAAGAACTTCTGCACAGCAAAAGAAACTACCATCAGAGTGAACAGGCAACCTACAGAATGGGAGAAAATTTTTGCAATCTACTCATCTGACAAAGGGCTAATATCCAGAACCTACAAAGTACTCCAACAAATTTACAAGAAAAAAACAAACAACCCCATCAAAAAGTGGGTAAAGGATATGAACAGACATTTCTCAAAAGAAGACATTCATACAGCCAACAAACACATGAAAAAATGCTCATCATCACTGGCCATCAGAGAAATGCAAATCAAAACCACCATGAGATACCATCTCACACCAGTTAGAATGGCGATCATTCAAAAGTCAGGAAACAACAGGTGCTGGAGAGGATGTGGAGAAATAGGAACACTTTTACACTGTTGGTGGGATTGTAAACTAGTTCAACCATTATGGAAAACAATATGGCGATTCCTCAAGGATCTAGAACTAGATGTACCATAGGACCCAGCCATCCCATTACTGGGTATATACCCAAAGGATTATAAATCATGCTGCTATAAAGACACATGCACACATATGTTTATTGCAGCAGTATTCACAATAGCAAAGACTTGGAATCAACCCAAATGTCCATCAGTGACAGACTGAATTAAGAAAATGTGGCACATATACACCATGGAATACTATGCAGCCGTAAAAATGGATAAGTTTGTGTCCTTTGTAGGGACATGGATGCAGCTGGAAACCATCATTCTTAGCAAACTATCACAAGAACAGAAAACCAAACACCACATGTTCTCACTCATAGGTGGGAACTGAACAATGAGATCACTTGGACTCGGGAAGGGGAACATCACACACCGGGGCCTATCATGGGGAGGGGGGAGAGGGGAGGGATTGCATTGGGAGTTATACCTGATGTAAATGACGAGGTGATGGGTGCTGACGAGTTGATGGGTGCAGCACAGCAACATGGCACAAGTATACATATGTAGCAAACCTGCACGTTATGCTCATGTACCCTAGAACTTAAAGTATAATGATAATAATAAAAATTTAAAAAAAAAAGAAAGAAAGAAAACTGATCAATGAAAACAGAAGTTTAACTGTACGAGTGGACTTCACGTGACCTAGAGCAATTTCATAGAAAGTTTCCTTCTGGGTTTTATCAGAGGTTATTTCTTTTTCAGTATATTCTTAAGAGCCATCCCAAATGTCCTTTCTGAGGTTCCACAGAAACAGTGATTTCAAACTGCTCAATCCAAAGAATGATTTAACTCTATGAGATGAATACGCACATCATGAAGCAGTTGTTCCAAAAGCTTCTCTCCAGTTTTCATCAGAAGACGTTTCCATTCTCACCACAAGACTCCGAGCATCACTTAATATCCCTTCACAGATTTCCCAAAGACAGAGTTTTCAAACTGGGCAACGTAATGTAAGCTTTAACTCTCTGAAATGAATGCACACGTCAGAGAGCAGTTTCTTGGAACGCTTATTTCTGGGTTTTATTTCAGGTTATTTCACTTTTTGCCATTTTCTTCAATGCGCAGCAAAATATCACATTTTCAGTTTTTCAGGCACAGTGTTCAGACACTGTCTTATGAGAAAAGGGGTATTACTCTCTGAATGGAATGTACACATCACAAAACATTTTCTCAGAAAGCTTCTCTCCAGCTTTTACTTGAAGATATTTCCTATTACCCCACAGGCCTCAATGTGCTCCCTATTGTCCCTTCATGAATCCGTCCATAACACCATTTCAAAACTGCGTAATAGAAAGAAAGTTTTATCTATGTGAGATGAATAGACATATCTATCACAAATCACTTTCACAAAAACCTTCTTTCCAGTTTTTGTCTGAGAATATTTCCTTTTCAACCATAGATGCCCGTATACTCCCGAATGTCCCCTGGTATCTTTTCCTCAAAACGCGATTCTTCAATCCTCTATGAGAAGAAAAGTATAACTCTGTGAGTGGAATGAACAAGTCCCATAGCAGCTCTTCGGAAATCTACTCTCCAGTGTCTATCTGAAGATATTTCCGTTTTCACCATAAGCCTCAAAGCGCTCCCGAATATCCCTTAGCTGACAAACCTAAAACAGTGTTAGAACACTGCTCAATGAAAAGAGAAGCTTAACTGTGTGAGTGGACTTCACGTGACCTAGAGCAGTTTCACAGAAACTTTCCTTCTGCTTTTTATCAGAGTGTATTTCTTTTTCAGCATATTCTTAAGAATGATCCCAAATATCCTATCTCAGCTTTCACAGAAACAGTGAATTCAAGCTGCTCAATGCAAAGAATGATTTAACTCCATGAGATTAATACACACAAGCAGTTGCTCCAAAAGCTTCTGTCCAGTTTTCATTGGAAGACGTTATCTTTCTCACTACAAGCCTCCAGGCGACACTAAATATCTCTTCAGAGATTCCTGAAGGACAGAGTTTCCAAACTGGGCAGCGCAGTGTAAGCTTTAATTCCCTGAAATGAATGAACACATGGGAGAGCAGTTTCCGGAATGCTTCTTTCTGGGTTTTATTTGAGGATATTTCACTTTTCATCATACTCTTCAAAGAACTGCAAAATATCACTTTTTCAGTTTTACGGGAAAAGTTTTCAAACCTGCCTTATGAGAAAAGAGGTATAACTCCCTAAGTGGAATCCACACATCACAAAGCACTTTCTCAGAAAACTTCTCTCCAGTTTTTATCTGGAGATATCTCCTATTTCCCTAAAGGCCTGTGTGTGCCCCCGAAATTCCCTTCGTGAATCTGTCCATGATGCAGTTTCAAACCTGGGCAATAGAAAGAAAGTTTTATCTATGTGAGATGAATAGAGATATCTATCCCAAAGCAGTTTCACAGAAAGCTTCTTTCCAGTTTTTGTTTGAGTACATTTCCTTTTTCACCATAACCATCCGTATACTCCCGAAGGTCCCCTGGTAGCTTTCTCTCCACACGGGATTCCCCAATCCACTATGAGAAGAAAAGTATAACTCTGTGAGTGGAATGCACATGCCACAAAGAAGCTCCTCAGAAATCTTCTTTCCAGTACATATCTGAAGATATTTCCATTTTCACCATAACCCTCAAAGTGCTCCCGCGTATCCCTTAGCTGACGAACCTCAAACAGTGTTAGAATACTGCTCAATGAAAATAGAGGCTTAACTGTCTGAGTGGACTTCACGTGACCTAGAACAGTTTCACAGAAAATTTCCTTCTTGTTTTTATCGAAGGGTATTTCTTTTTCAGCATATTTTTAAGAGTGTTCCAAAATGTCCCTTCTCCGGTTCCACAGAAACAGTGATTACAAACTGCTCAATCCAAAGAATGATTTAACACTATGAGGTGAATGCACACATCACAAAACAGTTGCTCTGAAAGCTTCTCTTCAATTTTCATTGGAAGACGTTTCCTTTCTCACCTCAAGCCACCAGGCGACACTTAATATCTCTTCACAGGTTTTTCAGAAAAAGAGTTTCCAAACCGGGCAAAATAGTGTGAGCTTTACTTCTCTGAGATGAATGCACACATAAGAGGGCAGTTTCTTGGAACATTTCTTCCTGGGTTTTATTTCCAGATATTTCACTTTTCACCATATTCTTCATTGCACTACAAAATATCCCTTTATCAGATTTACAGGAACAGTGTTCAAAGACTGCTTTATGAGAAAATAGGTAGAACTCACTGAGTGGAATGCCCACATCACAAAGTTGTGTCTTGGAAAGCCACTTTCCTGTTTTTATCTGAAGAGATTTCCTACTTGCCCACAGGCCTGAATGTGCTCTCAAATGTCCCTTTGCGAATCCATCCATGACACAGTTTCAAAACTGAGTAATAGAAAGAAGGTTTTATCTATGTGAGATGAATAGACATATCTATCACAAAGGAGTTTCACAGAAAGCTTCTTTCCAGTTTTTGTGTGAAGATACTTCCTTTTTCACCATAGCCATCCATTTACTACCGAATATCTTCTGGTAGCTTTTTCTAAACGGGATTCCCCCATCGTCGATGAGAATAAACATATAACTCTGCGAGTGGAATGCATACGTCACAAAGCAGCGCCTTTGAAATCGTCTTTTCAGTATCTATCTGAAGTTATTTCCGTTTTCACCGTAAGCCTCAAAGCGCTCCCGAGTATCCCGTAGCTGACTAACCTAAAACAGTGTTTGAATACTGCTCAATGAAAACAGAAGCTTAACTGTGTGAATGGACTTCATGTGACCTAGAGAAGTTTCACAGAAAGTTTCCTTCAGGTTTTTATAGGAGGGTATTTGTTTTTCAGCATATTTTGAAGAGCATTCCCAAATGTCCTTTCTCAGGTTCCACAGAAACAATGATCACAAACTCCTCAGTCCAAAGAATGATTAAACTCTATGAGATGAAATCACACATCGCAAAATACTTGTTCCTAAAGTTTCTCTCCAGTTTTCATCAGAAGACGTTTGTTTTCTCACCACAAACTTCCGGGCACCACTTAATATCCCTTCACAGATTCCTTCAAGACAGAGTTTCCAAACTGGGAAATGTAGTGTAAGCTTTAACTCTCTGAAATGAATGCACATGTCAGAGAGCAGTTTCTTAGAATGGTTCTTTCCTGGTTTTATTTCAGGATATTTCACTTTTCTCCCTAGTGTTCAAAGCGCTGCCAAATACCACTTTTTCAGTTTTACAGGAACAGTGTTCAAACATTGCCTTACGAGAAAAGAGGTATAACTCCCTGAGTGGAATGCACATATCACAAAGCAGTTTCTCAGAAAGCTTCTCTCCAGTTTTTTTTCTGAGATATTTCCTATTTCCCCACAGACCTGTATGTGCTCCCGAAATTCCCTTCGCGAATCCATCAATGATGCAGTTTCAAAACTGTGTAATAGAAAGAAAGTTTTATCTATGTGAGATTAATAGACATATCTATCACAAAGCAGTTTCACAGAAAACTTCTTTCCAGTTTTTGTCTGAGGCTCTTTCCTTTTTCACCATAGCCATCCATATACTCCCAAATGTACCCTGGTAACATTTTGTCCAAACGAGATTCTCCAATCCTCTATGAGAAGAAAAGTATAACTCTGTAAGTGGAATGCACATATCACAAAGCAGCTTCTCAGAAAACTTCTCTCCAGTATATCTGAAGATATTTCCATTTTCACGGAAGTTTCAAAGCGCTCCCACATATCCCTTAGCTGACTAACCTAAAACAGTGTTACAATACTGCTCAATGAATACCAAAGCTTAACTGTGCGAGTGGAATTCCCGTAACATAGAGCAGTTTAACAGAAAATTTCCTTCTGGTTGTTATCGGAGGGTATTTCTTTTTCAGCATATCCTTAAGAGCTTTTCCAACTGTCCTTTCTCCGGTTCCACAGAAACAGTGATTTTAAACTGCTCTATCCAAGGAATGATTTACCTCTATGAGTTGAATACACACATCACAAAATAATTGCTCCGAAAGTTTCTCTCCAGTTTTCTTTGGAAGACATTTCCTTTCTCACTACAAACCGCTGTGTGCCTCTTAATATCTCTTCACACATTCCTAAAAGACAGAGTTTCCAAACGGGGCAACGTAGTCTAAGCTTTAACTCTATGAAATGAATGTAGATGTCAGAGAGCAGTTTCTCAGAACACTTATTTCTGAGTTTTATTTTGGGATATTTCACTTTTCACCAAAGTGTTCAATGTGTTGCAAAATATCACTTTTACAGTTTTTCAGGAACAGTGGTCAAACACTGCCTTATGAGAAAAGACGTAAAACTCCCCGAGTGGAATGCATATATCACAAAGCAGTTTCTCAGAAAGCTTCTCTCCACTTTTTATCTGAAGATATCTACTATATCCCCACAGGCCTGAATGTGCTCCCAAAGGTCCCTTTGCGAATCCGTCCATGACGCAGTCTCAGAATTGCATAATAGAAAGAATGTTTTATCTATGTGAGATGAATAGACATCTATCACAAAGCAGTTTCACAGAAAGCTTCATTCCAGTTTTTGTCTGAGGATATTTCCTTTTTCACTGTAGCCGTCCATATACTCCACAAAGTCCCCTTGTAGCTTTTTCTCCAAACGGGATTCCTCAATCCTCTCTGAGAAGGAAAGTATAACTCCTGAAGTGGACTGCACACGTCACAAAGCAACTCCTCGGAGATCTTCTCTCCAGTGTCTATCTGAAGATATTACCATTTTCACTGTAAGAATCAAAGTGCTCCCGAGTATCCCTTGGCTGACTAACATAAAACAGTGTTAGAATACTGCTCAATGAAAACAGAAGGCTAACTCTGCGAGTGGACTTCACATGACCTATAGCAGATTCACAAAAAGTTTCCTTCTGGTTTTTATCAGAGGGTATTTGTTTTTCAGCATATTCTTAAGAGCATTCCCAAATGTGCTTTCTCAGGTACAGTGATTTCACACAGGAACAGTGATTTCAAACTGCTCAATCCAAAGAATGATTTAACTCTATGAGATGAATACACACATCACAAAGTATTTGTTCCAAAAGCTTCTGTCCAATTTTCATAGGAAGACATTTCCTTTCTCAATGTAAGCCTCTGGGCGCCACTTAATATTCCTTCCCAGATTCCTCAAAGACAGAGTTTCCAAACTGGGCAACGTATTGTAAGCGTTCACAGTGTGAAATGAATACTCACGTCAGAGAGCAGTTTCTTGGAACACTTCATTCTGGGTTACATTTAAGGATATTTCACTCTTTGCCATTGTCTTCAATGACCTGCAAAATATCACTTTTTAGTATTACAGGAAAAGTGTTCAAACACTGCCTTATGAGAAAAGAGGTATACTCCCAGAGTGGAATGCACGCATGACAAAGCAGGTTCTCAGAAAAGTTCTCTCCAGTTATTATCTGAAGATATCTGCTATTTCCCAAAGGCCTGAATGTGTTCCTGAATGTCCCTTCACAATTCCGTCCATGACGCAGTTTCAAAACTGTGTAATAGAAAGAAAGATTTATCTATGTGACATATATAGACATATCTATCACAAAGCAGTTCCACAGAAAGCTTTTTCCACTTTTTGTCTGAGGATATTTCCTTTTTCACCATAGCTGTCCATATAATCCCCAATGTCTCCTGGTAGCTTTTTCACCAAACGGGATTCCCCAAGCCTTTATAAGAAGAAATGTATAACTCTGTGAGTGGAATGCACACATCACAAAGCGGCTTCTCAGAAATCTTCTCTCCAGTATCTATCTGAAGATATTTCCGTTTTCACCGTAAGACTCAAAGCGCTCCTGAGTATCCCTTCGCTGACTAACTTGAAACATTGTTAGAATACTGCTCAATGAAAACGGAAGCTTAACTGTGCATGTGGAATACACGTGACCTAGGGCATTTTCACGGAAAGTTTCCACGTTTCATTCTGGTTCTTATTGGTGGGTATTATTTTTTAGTGTATTCTTAAGAGTGTTCCCAAATGTCCTTCATGCGGAACCACAGAAATAGTAATCTCAAACTGCTCAATCCAAAGAATGATTTAACTCTATGACATGAATACACATCACAAAACAGTTGCTCTGAAATCTTCTCTCCAGTTTTCATCGGAAGACGTTTCCTTTCTCAACACAAGCCTCCAAGCATGACTTAATATCCCTTCACATACTTTTCAAAGACCGAGTTTCCAAACTGGGCAACGTAGTGTAAGCTTAAGTATCTGAAATGAATGAACTCGTCAGAGAGCAGTTTCTTGGGATGCTTCTTTCTGGGTTTTATTTCAGGACATTTTACTTTTCACCAGAGTCTTCAATGCACTGCAAAATATCACTTTTTTCAGTTTTACAGGAACAGTATTCAAACACTGACTTGTGAGAAAAGAGGTATAACTCCCTGAGTGGAAAGCACATATCACAAAACAGTTTCTCAGAAAGCTTCTCTACAGTTTTTAGCTGAAGGTATCTCCTTTTTCATCGTAGGCCTGAATGTGTTCCCGAATGTCCCTTCACGAACCCATCTATGATGCAGTTTCAAAACTACGTAATAGAACGAGAGGTTTATCTATGTGAGATGAGTAGACATATCTATCACATACCAGATTCACAGAAAATCTCTTTCCAGTTTTGTCTGAAGATACTTCCTTTTTCACCATAGCCGTCCATATACTCTCGAATGTTCTATGGTAGCTTTTTGCACACACAGGATTTCCCAATCCTCTATGAGAAGAAAAGTATAACTCTGTGAGTGGAATGCACATGTCATAAAGCAGCACCTCGTATATCTTCTCTCCAGTATCTATCTGAAGATATTTAAATTTTCACTGTAAGCCTCAAAGCGCTCCCGAGTATCCCTTAGCTGACTAACCTAAAACAGTGTTAGAATACTGCTCAACGAAAACAGAAACTTTACTGTGCGTGTGGACTTCAAGTGACATAGAGTAGTTTCACAGAAAGTTTCCTTCCGGTTTTTATTGGGTGGTATTTCTTTTTCAGCAGATTCTTAAGAGCATTCTCAAATGTCCTTTCTCAGGTTACACAGAAACAGTGATTTCAAACTGCTCAATCCGAAAAACGATTTAAGTCTATGAGATGAATACACACATCACAAAACACTTGCTCCTAAAGCTTCTCTCCAATTTTCTTTGGAAAACTTTTTCTTTCTCACCACAAGCCTCTGGGCGCCACTTAATATCCCTTCATAGATTACTCAAAGGCAGAGTTTCCAAACTGGGTACGTAGTGTAAGCTTTAATTATCTAAAATGAATGCACACGTCAGAGAGCAATTTGTTGGAATGCTTCTTTCTGGGATTTGTTTCGGAATATTTCACTTTTTGCCATAGTCTTCAATGCGCTGCAAAATATCATTTTTTCAGTTTTACAGGAACAGTGTTCAAACACTGCCTTATTAGAAAATTGGTATAACTCCCTGAATGTAATGCACACATCACAAAGCAGTTTCTCAGAAATGTTCTCTGCAGTTTTTGTCTGAAGATATTTTCTATTTCCCCATAGGCCTGAATGTGCTCCCGAATGTCCCTACGTGAATCTGTCCATGATGCAGTTTCAAAACTGCATAAGAGAAAGAAAGCTTTATCTATGTGAGATGAATAGACATATCTAACACAAAGCAGTTTCACAGAAAGTTTCTTTTCAGTTTTTGTCTGAGGATAGTTCCTTTTCCACTATAGCCATCCATATCCTCCCGAATGTCCCCTGGTAGCTATTTATCCAAGCGGGATTTCCCAACCCTCTATGAGAAGAAAAGTAAAACACTGTGAGTGGAATGAATGCGTCACAAAGCAGCTTCTCAGAAATTTTCTCACCAGTATCTATCTGAAGATATTTCCGTTTTCACCATAAGCCTCAAGCGCTGCTGAGTATCCCTTAGCTGACTAACCAAAAACAGTGTTAGAGTACTGCTCAAAGAAAACAGAAGCTTAACTGTGTGAGTGGAATTCACGTGACCTAGAGCAGTTTCACAGAAAGGTTCCTTCTGGTTTTTATCAGAGGGTATTGCTTTTTCAGCATATTCTTAAGAGTGTTCCCAAATATCCTTTCTCAGGTTCCATAGAAACAGTGATTTCTAACTTCTCAATCCAAAGAGTGATTTAACTTTATGAGATGAATACATACATCAGAAAGAAGTTGCACTGTAATCTTCTCTCCACTTTTCATCAGAAGATGTTTCATTTCTATCCAAAGCCTCCAGACGCCACTAAATATTCCTTCCCAGATTCCTCAAAGACAGAGTTTCCAAACAGATCAACATAGTGTAAGCTTTAACTCTATGAAATGAGTGCACATGTCAGAGAGCAGTTTCTTGGAACGCTTCTTTCTGGGTATTATTTCAGGATATTTCACTTTTCACTATAGTCTTCAATGTGCTGCAAAATGTCACTTTTTCAGTTTTACAGGAACAGTGTTCAAACACTGCCTTATGAGAAAAGAGGTATAACTCCATGAGTGGAATGCACACATCAGAAAGCAGTTTCTCAGAAAGCTTCTCTCCAGTTTTTACCTGAAGATGTGTCCTATTTGCCCGCAGGCCTGATTGTGCTGCCTAATTAATGTTCCTTAGCAAATCCATTGATGACACAGTTTCTGAACCGTGTAACAGAAAGCAAGTTTTATCTATGTGAGATGAATAGACATATCTATCACAAAGCAATATCACAGAAAGCTTCTTTCCAGTTTTTGTCTGAGGATGTTTCCTGTTTCACCATAACAGTTAATATACTACCGAATGTCCCTTGGTAGCTTTTTCTCCAAACGGGATTCCCCAATCCTCTATGAGAGGAAAAGTATAACACTGTAAGTGAAATGCACACGTCACAAAGCAGCTCCTTGGAAATCTTATCTCCAGTATCCATTTGAAGATATTTCCATTTTCACTGTAAGCCTCAAAGCGTTCCCACGTATCCCTTAACTGACTAGTCTGAATCAGTGTTAAAATACTCTGCAATGAAAACAGAAGTTTAACTGTGCGAGTGGACTTCACGTGACCTAGAGCAGTTTCACAGAAAGTTTCCTTCTGGTTTTTATTGAAGACTATTTCCTTTTCAGCATATTCTTTAGAGCGTTCCCAAATGACCTTTCTCAGGTTCCACAGAAACAGTGATTTCAAACTGCTCAATCCAAAGAATGTTTTAAATCTATGAGATGAATACACACATCACAGAGCAGTTGCTCTGAAATGTTCTTTCCATTTTTCATTGGAAAACGATTCCTTTCTCACCATAAGCCTTCAGGCACCACTTAATATCCCTTCCCAGACTCCTCAAAGACAGAGTTTCCAAACTGGGTAACGTAGTGTAAGCTTTAATTCTCTAAAATAAAAGCACACATCGGAGAGCAGGGTCTTGGAACACTTCTTTTTGGGTTTTCTTTCAGGATATTTCACTTTTCGCCATAGTCTTCAATGCGCTGCAAAAGATCACATTTTCTGTTTTACGGGAACAGTGTTCAAACACTGCCTTTTGAGAAAAGAAGTGTAACTACCAGAGTGGAATGCACTCATTACATGCAGTTTCTCAGAAAGCTTCTCTCCAGTTTTTATCTGAAGATATCTCCTATTTCCCCACAGCCCTGAATGTGCTCTCGAATGTCTCTTCGTGAATCCATCCATGACGCAGTATCAAAACTGCATAATAGAAGGAAAGTTTCATCGATGTGAGATGAGTAGACATATCTATCACAAAGCAGTTTCACAGAAAGCTTCTTTCCAGTTTTTGTCTGAGGATTTTCCTTTTTCACCATAGCCATCCATATACTCCCAAAAGTCCCCTGGTAGCTTTTTCTCCAAGCTGGATTCCCCAATCCTCTATGAGAGGAAAAGTATAACTCTGTGAATGGAATGCACACGTCACAAAGCAGCTCCTCGGAAATCTTCTCTCCAGTATCTATTTGAAGATATTTCCGTTTTCACCATGAGCCTCAAAGCGCTCCCCAGTATCCCTTAGCCGACTAACTTAAAACAGTGTTAGAATACTGCTCAATGAAAACAGAAGCTTAACTGTGCGAGTGGACTTCACATGACCTAGAGCATTTTCACAGAAAGTTTTCTTCTGGTTTTTATCAGAGGGAATTACTTTTTCAGCATATTCTTAAGAACATTCCCAAATGTCCTTTCTGAGGTTCCGCAGAAACAGTGATTTCAAACTACTCAATCCAGAGAATGATTTAACTATATGAAATGAATGCACACACCACAAAGCAGTTACTCCAAAGGCTTCTCTCCAGTTTTCATCGGAAGACGTTTCCTTTCTCACCACAAGCCCTGGTCACTACTTACTATTCCTTCACAGATTCCTCAAAGACCCAGTTTCCAAAGTTAACAACGTAGTGTAAGCTTTAACTCTCTGAAATGATTGCACATGTCAGAGAGCAGTTTCTTGGAGCACATTTTTCTGGGTTTTATTTCAGGATGTTTCACTTATCGCCGTAGTCTTCAATGCGCTGCAAAATATCACTTTTTCTGTTTTACAGGAACAGTGTTCAAACACTGCCTTATGAGAAAAGAGGCATAGCTGCCTGAGTGGAATGCACACATCACAAAGCAGTTTCTCAGAAAACTTCTCTTCAGTTTTTATCTGAAGATATTTCGTATTTCCCCACAGGCTTCTATGTGCTCCTGAAATTCTCTTCATGAATCCGTCCATGACGCAGTTTTGAAACCGCTTAATAGAAAGAAAGTTTTATCTATGTCAGATGAATAGACGTATCTATCCCAAAGCAGTTTCCCAGAAAGCTTTTTTCCAGTTTTTGTCTGAGTATATTTCTTTTTCACCATATGGTCCGTATACTCCCGAATATCCCCTAGTAGCTTTTTCTCCAAACGGTATTCTCCAATCCTCTATGAGAAGAAAGGTATAGCTCTGTGAGTGGAATGCACACATCACAAAGCAGCTCCTCGAAAATCTTCTGTCCAGTATCTATCTGAAGATATTTCCATTTTCACCATAAGCCTCAAAGTTTTCCCGAGAATCTCTTAGCTGACTAAGCTAAAACAGTGTTAGAATACTGCCCCATGAAAACAGGAACTTAATTGTGCAACTGGACTTCACGTGACCTAGAGCAGTTTCACAGGAAGTTTCCTTCTAGTTTTTATCAGAGAGAATTCCTTTTTCAGCCTATTCTTAACAGCGTTTCCAAATGTCCTTTCTCAGATTTCACAGAAACAGTGATTTCAAACTGCTTAATCCAGAGAATGATTTAACTCTATGAAATGAATACACACATCACAAAGCGGTTGCTCCGAAAGCTTCTCTCCAGTTTTCATGGAAAGACGTTTCGTTTCTCACCACAGGAATCCGGGCACCCCTTCATATCCCTTCTCAGATTCCTCAAGGACAGAGTTTCCAAACTGGGCAATGGGGTGAAAGCTTGAACTCACTGAAATGATTGCATACATCAGAGAGCAGTTTCCAGGAACGTTTCATTTTGGGTTTTATTTGAGGATATTTCACTTTTCATCATACTCTTCAAAGCGCTGCAATATATCACTTTTTCTGTTTTACAGGAACAGTGTTCAAAAACTGCCTTATGAAAAAAGAGGTATAACTTCCTTAGTGGAATGCACACATCTCAAAGCAGTTTCTCAGAAAGCTTCCCTTCAATTTTTATATGAAGATATCTCCTTTTTCCCCACAGGCCTCAATGTGCTCCCAAATGTCCCTTCATGAATCCGTCCATGAAGCAGTTTCAAAACTGCATAATAGGAAGAAAGTTTTATCAACGTGAGATTAATAGACATATCTATCACAAAGCAGTTTCACAGAAAGCTTCTTTCCAGTTTTTGTCTGAGGATATTTCCTTATCCACCATAGCCATCCATATAATCCCGAATGTCCCCTGGTAGCTTTTTCTGCAAGCGGGATTCCCAAATCCTCTATGAGAAGAAAAGCATTACTCTGTGTGTTAATGAATGAGTCACAAAGCAGCTTCTTGGCAATCTTCTCTCCAGTACCTATCTGAAGATATTTCTGTTTTCACAATAAGCTTCAAAGTGCTACAGAGTATCCCTTAGCTGACTAACCTAAAACATTGTTAGAATACTGCTCAATGAAAAAGGAAGCATAACTGTGAGAGTGGATTTCACGTGACCTAGAGCAGTTTCACAGAAAGTTCCCTTCAGGTTTTATCGGAGGGTATTCCTTTTTCAGCACACTCTTAAAAGCGTTTCCAAATGTCCTTTCTCAAGTTCCACAGAATCAGTGACTTCAAACTGCTCAATTCACGGAATGATTTAACTCTATGAGAGGAAAACACACATCACAAAGCAATTGCCCCAAAAGCCTCTCTCCAGTTTTCATCAGAAGACGTGTCCTTTCTCACCATAAGCCTCCAGGTGCCACTTAATATCTCTTTACAGATTTCTCAAAGACAGAGTTTCCAAACTGGGCATCATAGTGTAAGCTTTCAGTCTCTGAAATGAATGCACACGTCAGAGTGTAGTTTCCTGGAACACTTCCTTCTGAGTTTTATTTCAGGATATTTCACTTTTCTCTGCAGTCTTAAATGTGCTGCAAAGTTCACTTTTTCAGTTTTACAGGAACAGTGTTCAAACACTGTCTTATGAGAAAAGAGGTATAACTCCCTGAGTGGAAAACGCACATCACAAAGCAGTTTCTCAGAAAGCTTCTCTCCGGTTATCAGCTGAAGATATCTGTTATTTCCCCACAGGCCTGAATGTGCTCCCAGATGTCCCTTCGCAAAACCTTCTATGACGCAGTTTCAAAACTGCATAATAGAAAGAAAGTTTTATCTATGTGAGAAGAATAGACATGTTTATCACAAAGCAGTTTCACAGAAAGCTTCCTTCTGGTTTTTGTCTGAGGATATTTCCTTTTTCACCATAGCTTTCCATATACTCCCGAAAGTCCCCTGGTAGCATTTTCTTCAGACGGGATTCCCCAATCCTCTATGAGAAAAAAAGTATAACTCTGTGAGTGCAATGCACACGTCACAAAGCAGCTCCTTGGAAATCTTCTCTCCAGTATCTATCTGAAGATATTTCCGTTTTCACCATAAACCTCAAAATGCTACCAAGTATCCCTTCACTGATTAACCTAAAACAGTGTGAGAATACTGCTCAACGAAAAGAGAAGCTTAACTGTGCAAAGTGTACTTCATGTGACCTAGAGCAGTTTCACAGAAAGTTTCCTTCTGGTTTTTATAGGAGGGTATTTCTTTTTCAGCATATTCTTAATATTATGTTAATATTAATTCTTAATATGACATATGTTCCCAAATGTATTTTCTCAGGTTCCACAGAAACAGTGATTTCAAACTGCTCAATCCAGAGAATGATTTAACTCTCCGAGTTGAATACACACATCACAAAGCAGTTGCTCCAAAAGCTTCTTTCCAGTTTTCAGCAAAACACGTTTCCTTTCTCACCACAAACCTCCATGTGCCACTTTATATCCCTTCAAAGATTCCTCAAAGACAGAGTTTGCAAGCTGGGCAATGTAGTGAAAGATTTAACTCTCTGAAATGAATGCACATGACAGAGAGCAGATATTTGGAATGCTTCTTTCTGGGTTTTATTTCCGAATTTTCACTTTCACCACAGTCTTGAATGCGCTGCAAAATATCACTTTTTCAGTTTTACAGGAACAGTGTTCAAACACTGCCTTATGAGAAAAGAGGTACAACTCCCTGAGTGGAATGCACACACCACAAAGCAGTTTCTCAGAAAGCTTCTCTCCAGTTTTTAGCTGAAGGTATCTCCTTTTTATCATAGGCCTGATTGTGCTCCCGAATGTCCCTTTTTGAATTCGTCCATGATGCAGTTTCAAAACAGCATAATAGAAAGAAAGTTCTATCTATGTGAGATGAATAGTCATAGCTATCACAAAGCCGTTTGACAGAAAGTTTCTTTCTAGGTTTTGTATGAGAATACTACCTTTATCACCGTAGCCGTCCATATATTCCCGAATATCCCCTGGTAGCTTTTTCTCCAAATGCGATTCCCCAGTCCTCTATGAGAAGGACAGTATAACTGTGTGAGTGGAATGCACACGTCACAAAGAAGCTCCTCGGAAATCTTCTCTCCAGTATCTATCTGAAAATATTTCCATTTACACCGTAAGCCTTAAAGTGTGCCGAGTATGCCTTAGCTGACTAACCTAAAAGAGTGATAGAATACTGCTCAATGAAAACAGAAGCTGAACTGTGTGAGTGGACTTCACATGACCTAGATCAGTTTCACAGAAAGTTTTCTTCAAGTTTTTATCAGAGAGTGTTTCTTTTTCAGCATATTTTTAAGAGCATTCCCAAATGTCCTTTCTCAGTTTCCACAGATACAGTGATTTCAAACCGCTCAATACAAAGAATGATTTAACTCTATGAGATGAATACACACATCACAAAGCAGTTGCTCTGAAAGCTTCACTCAGTTTCCATTGGAAGGACATTTCCTTTCTCGCCACAAACCTCTGTGCACCACTTAATATCCCTTCACAGATTCCTTAATGACAGAGTTTCCAAACTGGGCAATGTAGTATAAGCTTTAACTGTCTGAAATGAATGCACATGTCAGAGGGCAGTTTCTTGGAATGCTTCTTTCTGGATTTTATTTCTGGATATATCACTATTCGCCATAGTCTTCAATGCACTGCAAAATATCGCTTTGTCATTTTTACATGAACAGTGTTCAAAGACTGCCTTATGAGAAAATAGGTAGAACTTCCTGAGTGGAATTCACACGTCACAAAGTTTTGTCTCGGAAAGTCACTCTCCTGTTTTTATCTGAAGATATTTCCTATTTCCCCACAGTCCTGAATGTGCTCTCAAATGTCCCTTCGGGAATCCGTCCATGACGCAGTTTCAAAACTGCGTAATAGAAAGAAGGTTTTATATTTGTGAGATGAATAGACATATATATCACAATGCAGTTTCACAGAAAGCTTCTTTCCAGTTTTTGTCTGAGGAAATTTCCTTTTTCATCTTAGCCATCCATTTACTTCCAAATATCCCCCGGTAGCTTTTTCTCCAAGTGGCATTCCCCCATCGTCTATGAGAAGAAAAGTATAACTCTGTGAGTGGAATACACACGTCACAAAGCAGCTCTTCTGAAATCGCCTCTCCAGTATCTTTGTGAAGGTATTTCCGTTTTCACCATAAGCCTCAAAGCGCTCCCGAGTACCCCATTGCTGACTAACCTAAAACAGTGTTTGAATACTGCTCAAGGTAAACAGAAGCTTAACTGTGTGAATGAACTTCATGTGACCTGGAACAGTTTCACAGAAAGTTTCCTTCTTGTTTTTATGGGAGGGTATTTCTTTTTCAGAATATTCTTTATAGCTTTCCCAAGTGTCCTTTCTCAGGTTCCACAGAAACAGTGATTACAAACGGCTCAGTCCAAAGAATGATTAAACTCTATGAGATGAATACACATATCACAAAACACTTGCTCCTAAAGCTTCTCTCCAGTTTTCATCAGAAGACGTTTGCTTTCTCACCACAAGCCTCCAGGCGCCACTTAATATCCCTTCACAGATTCCTTAAAGACAGAGTTTCCAACCTGGGCAATGTAGTGTAAGTTTTAACTCTCTGCAATGAATGCACACGTCCGAGAGCAGTTTCCTGGAACACTTCTTTCTGGGTTTTATTTCAGGATATTTCACTTTTCTCCCTAGTCTTCAAAGCACTGCCAAATATCACTTTTTCAGTTTTACGGGAACAATGTTAAAACACTGCCTTATGATAAAAGAGGTATAACCCCCTGAGTGGAATGCACACACCACAAAGCAGTTTCTCAGAAAGCTTCTCTCCAGTTTTTATCCAAAGAAATCTCCTATTACCCCACATTGCTGAATGTGCTCCCGAAATTCCCTTCGTGAATCCGTCAAAATACAGTTACAAAACTGCGTAATAGAAAGAAAGTTTTATGTATGTGAGATGAATAGACGTATCTATCACAAAGCAGTTTCAGAGAAAGCTATTTCCAGTTTGTCTAAGGATATTTCCTTTTTCACTATAGCCATCCACATACTCCCGAATGGCCGCTGGTAGCGTTTTCTCCAAATGGGATACCCCAAAACTGTATGAAAAGAAAAGTATAACTATGTGAGTGGGATGCACACGTCACAAAGCAACTCCTCTGAAATCTTCTCTCCAGTATCTATCTGCAGATATTTCCGTTTTCATTGTACGCCTCTAAGTGCTTCCGAGTATCCCTTAGCTAACTAACCAAAAACAGTGTTAGAATACTGCTTAATGAAAACATAAACTTAACTGTGTGAGTGGAATTCAACTGACCTAGAGCAGTTTCACAGAAAGCTTCCTTCCGGTTTTTAACGGAGGGTATTTCTTTGCAGCATATTCTTAAGAACGTTCCCAAATGTCCTTTCTCAGATTCCACAGAAGCAGTGATTTCAAACTGCTCAATCCAAAGAATGATTTAACTGTATGAGATGAATACACTCATCACAAAACAGTTGCTCCAAAAGCTTCTCTTCAGTTTCCATTGGAAGACATTTCCTTTCTCACCAAAAGCCTCCGGGTGCCAATTAATATTCCTACACAGATTCCTGAAAGACAGAGTTTCCAAACTGGGCAACGTAGTATAAGCTTTAACTCTCTGAATTGAATGCACACGTCAGAGTGCAGTTTCTTGGAACATTTCTTTCTGGGTTTTATTTCGGGATATTTCACTTTTCGACATAGTCCTCAGAGCATTGCAAAATATCACTTTTTCAGTTTTACAGGAACAGTGTTCAAACACTATCTTATGAGAAACGAAGTATAATTCCCTGAAGGGAATGCACACATCACAAAGCAGTTTCTCAGAAAGCTTCTCTCTGGTTTTTAGCTGAAGATATTTCTATTTCCCCACAGGCCTGTATGTGCTCCCTAAATTCCCTTTGCGAATCCATCCATGATGCCGTTTCAAAACTGCATAATAGAAAGAAAATTTTATCTATGTGAAATGAATAGACATATCTTTTCCAAAGCACTTTCACAGAAAGCTTCTTTCCAGTTTGTCTGAGGATATTTCCTTTTTCTTTTTTTCTTTTTTAATATACCAATTTTTTTTAAAATTATACTTTAATTTCTAGGGTACTTGTGCACAATGTGCAGGTTTCTTACATATGTATACATGTGTTGTATTGGTTTGCTGTATGCATTAACTTGTCATTTACATTAGGTATTTCTCCTAATGCTATCCCTCCCTCAGCCCCCCACCCCACAACAGGTCCTGGTGTGTGATGTTTCCCTTCCTATATCCAAGTGTTCTCATTGTTCAATTCCCACCTATGAGTGAGAACATGTGGTGTTTGGTTTTCTGTCCTTGTGATAGTTTGCTCAGAATGATCGTTTCCAGCTTCATCCACGTCGCTACAAAGGACATGAACTCATCCTTTTTTATGGCTGCATAGTATTCCATGGTGTATATGTGCTACATTTTCTTTTTTTTCTTTTTTTTTTTCTTTTTAAAATTTATTATTATTATACTTTAAGTTGTAGGGTACATGTGCATAACGTGCAGGTTTGTTACATATGTATACTTGTGCCATGTTGGTCTGCCGCACCCATCAACTCGTCGATGTTTGCATCGGGGTGTAGCTCCCAATGCAATCCTCCACCGTGGTGGTACGGTGTGATGCCTTCCTGGGTCAAAGTGATTTCATTGTTCAGTTCCACCTGGGTAAAGCGTGCAGTGATGTTTGGTTTTCTGTTCTTTGTGATAGTTTGCTGAGAGTAATGGTTCAGCTGCATCCATCAGGACTTCAACTCATCCTTTTTACATTGCATAGTATTCCATGATTAATATGTGACTTGTTTCGCTAATCAATCTGTCACTGATGGACATTTGGGTTGATTTCAGTCGCTATTGCGGTCAGTGCTGCAATAAACATCGTGTGCATGTGTCTTTATAGCAGCATAATTTATAATCCTTTGGGTATATCCCCAGTAATGGATGGCTGGGTCATATGGTACATCTAGTTCTGGGTCCTTGAGGGAATGCATGCATGCACTGTTTTCCATAATGGATTGAACTAGTTTGTCCCACCAACATTAATAAAGTGTTCCTATTTCTCCACATCCTCTCCGGCACTGTTGTTTTGAAGCTTTTGAATGATCATACCATTCTAACTGGTGTGAGATGGTATCTCATGAGTAGTTTTGATTTGCATTTCTCTGATGGCCAGTGATGATGAGCAGCATTTTTTTCATATGAAACACTGTGAATGCTTGCTTCTTTTTTTTTGAAAGCGTCTGTTCATATCCTTTGCCCCGCACTTTTTGATGGGGTTGTTTGTTTTTTCTTGTAAATTTGTTTTTGAGTTCTTTGTAGGTTCTGATATTAGCCCTTTGTCCAGATGAGTAGATTACCTTTCTCCCCATTCTGTAGGTTGCCTGTTCTTTCTGATGGTAGTTTCTTTTGTATTGCAGAAGCTCTTTGGTTAATTAGATCCCATTTGCCAATTTTGGCTTTACTGCTGTTGCTTTGGTGTTTTAGACGCAGGAAGTCTTTGCCTGTCTACCCATGTCCTGAATGGGTACCACCTAGGTTTCCTCTAGGGTTTTGTAATTTATTAGGTGTGTTTGAGTCTCTAAATCATGCTTGAATTAGTGCGTATAAGGAGTAAGGAAAGGATCGGGTTTCAGCTTTCTGCTATGGCTATGTAATTCCAGCACCATTAAATAGGGAATCCTTTCCTCATTTCTTGCTTGTTTTCTCTCAGGACAAGGTCGTTGAAACATAGATGTGAAATTGTTATTTCTGGGGACTCTGTTCTGGAGCAATTGGTCTATATATCTCTGTTTTGGTACATTTTCATGCTATTTTGGATTACACTGTAGCCTTATGTAGTATAGTTTGAAGTCAGGTGGCGTGATGCCTCCAGCTTTGTTCTTTTTGACTGGGATTGTCTTGGAATCACGGGCTCTTTTTGGTTCCATATGAACTTTAAAGCAGTTTTTCAATTCGCTGTGAAGAAACTCATGCGTTGGCATAGTGGGGATAGCGTGGAATCCTATAAATTACCTTGGGCGAGTATATGGCCATTTCACAATATTAGTTCTTCCTATCCATGGGCATGGGTATGTTCTTCCATTTGTTTGCTTGTGTCCCTCTTGCGGCTCACTGGGCAGTGGTTTTGTAGTTCTCATGAAGAGGTCCTTTACATCCCTTGTAAGTTGTGGATTCCTAGGTATTTATTCTCTTTGGAAGCAATTGTGAATGGAAGTTCATTCCTGGTTGGCTCTGTGTTTGTCTGTTATTGTATACAAGAATGCTTGTGATTTTTGCACAATTTTGTATCCTGAGACTTTGCACAAAAAGTTGCTTATCAATACAAGGAATTTTGGGCTGAGACAGTAGGTTTCAGAAATACAATCATGTCATCTCTGCAAACAGGGACAATTTGACTTCTTCTTTTTTCCCAACTGGGCCACCTTGTTTTAACATATTGCCCTAGTGCCTAAGCCAGAACTTCAACACTATATTTAGATGAGGTGTGGTGAGAGGGGCATCCCTATCTTAATGCCAGTTTTCAAAAGGAATTTTTTTCCAGTTTTGCCCATTCAGTATGATGTGGCTGTGGGTTTACTCTAAATAGCTCTTATTATTTTGAGGTACGTTCCATCAATACGAATTTATTGGCGTTTTAGCATGAAGGGCTGTTGAATTTTGTCAAAGCCTTTTCTGCATCTATTGAAGGATAATCATGTGGTTCTTGTCTTTGGTTCTGTTTATATGCTGGATTATGTTTTATTGATTTAGAATGTTATGTATGCTTACGCTACCAGGGATGACCCACTTGATCATGGTGGGTAACGGTATATTTGTTGAATCCGGTTTGCCAGTGCATTTTGTGAAGTTTTTTTGCATCGATCTGTTCATCAGGGATATTGGTCTAAAATTCTCTCTTTTTCTGTTTTGTCTCTGCCAGGCTTTTGGTATCAGGATGATGTTGGCCTCATAAAATGAGTTAGGGAGGATTCCCTCTTTTTTCTATTGATTGGAACAGAGGTGGTACCAACTCCTCCTTATACGCCAGGTACAATTCAGCTGTGAATCCATCTGGTCCTGGACTTTTTTTTTTGGTTGGTAGGCTATTAATTGTGCCTCAATTTGGGAATACTATTATTGGATCTATTCAGGGGATTGGGCTGTGGTTTTGAGTCTTGGAAGAGTGTAATTAATCCCAGAAATCCATTTCTTTGAGTTTCCAGTTTATTTGCGTAGAGGTGTTTATAGTATTCTCTGATGGTAGTTTGTGTATTTCTGTGGGGTCCGGTGGTTGGAGGAAGATCATTAGTCTTGCTGCTTGGTCTATCAATTTTGTTGATCTTTCAAAAACCAACTCCTGGATTCATTGTTTGGAGGGTTTTTGTGTCTCTATCTCCTTCAGTTCTGCCTCTGATCTTAGTTATTTCTTGCCTTCTACTAGCTTTCGAATGTGTTTGCTTGCTTCTCTAGTTCTTTTAATTTAAGTGTTAGAGTGTCAATTTTTGATCTTTCCACTGCTTTTCTCTTGGGCATTTGGTGCTATAAAATTTCCCTCTACACACTGCTTTAAATGTGTCCCAGAGATTCTGGTGGTTGTATCTTTGTTCTCATTTGGTTCAAAGAACATGCTTTCTGCAACCTTCATTTAGATTTATGTACCCAGTCTTCAGGAGGAGCAGGTTGTTCAGTTTCCATGTAGTTGAGCGGTTTTCATTTGAGTTTCTTAGTCCTGAGTTCTAGTTTGATTGCACTGTGGTCTAGCAGAGACAGTTTGTTATAATATCTGTTCTTGTACATTTTGCTGAGGGAGTGCTTTTAATTCCAATTATATGGCGGTTGAATTTTGGAGTAAATTACGATGTGGTGCTGAGAAAGAATATGTATATTCTGTTGATTTTGGGTGGAGGGTTTCTATGGATGTCTATTAAGATTACTTGCTGCAGAGATGTCCAATTCCTGGATATCCTTGTTAACTTTCTGTCTTGTTGATCTGTCTAATGTTGACAGTGGGTGATCTCCCATTATTGTGCTTGGGAGTCTAAAGTCTCTTTGCTTGGGGTCTCTAAGGACTTGCTTTTTCTGAATCTGGGTGCTCCTGTATTGGGTGCATATATATTTAGGATAGTTAGCTCTTCCTGTTGAATTGATCCCTTTACCATTCTTAATGGCCTTCTTTGACTCTTTTGATCTTTGATGGTTTTAAAAGTCTGTTTATCCAGAGACTAGTATTGCAACCCCTGGTTTTTGTTCTCCATTTGGCAGTACGTCTATCAATGCATGCGACATGGCGGGCGGTGCTGCGGGATGGCTGACGTTGGTCGACGTTTAACATCCGGTGCCGATCTGTTCATGAACTCATTGGGGCGTTGGTCTGGCTAGGATAAAGTTGTGCCTGTGAAGGCTTGATCCTGCCATATGATGTTCCGCTTGGGTGTTTGTAAATTATGAGACAGGATAAGTTTTCTTCAGCCTAAGATGAGTCCTTGCATGGCGGCATCGTGCTTTGTGGCTGGTACCAGTTGATGCCTACATCATTGAACCTTTCTGGGGTTCTGGTGAGCAGGAAGATCAAAGCGTTTGCTGCTCTGGCAAAGGGTTTATTTCTCTTCTTGAGACAGTTTGCATGGGATAACAAATTGGGTTTCAGGAACTAACTGTTTTCAGACTCATTGAATATTACTATGACTTGGGAGGACTGCAGAAGTCTGCAGATCTGACAGGCTTTGCTGAGTAACCCGACCTTTCTCTCTGGCTGCCCTTAAGATTTTTCCTTCATTTCAACTTTGAGTGAATCTAGCAATTATGTGTCTTAGGTTGCTCTTCTGAGGGAGGAATTATCTTTGTGGAGTTCTCTCTGTATTTCCTGGTTGAATGTTGGCCTGCCCTACTAGGTTCTCTGGATGATATCCTGCGAGTGTTTTTGCCAACTTGGTTCCGTTTTCCTGCTCAGGCACCCCAATCAGCAGGCGTAGATTTGGTCTTTTTTTTACATAATCCTGCTTCTTGCAGGCTTTGTTTTCATTTCTTTTTCTTCTTTTTCTTTTGGTTTTCTCTTCACCAGCTTCATTTCATTCATTTTGATCCTCAATGCGGCTGATACTCTCTTCCAGTTGATGAATTAGGTTACTGGAAGCATTGCATTTCAGCCATTGCGGTTTCAACTCTTTCCTTTACCGTTTTATGACCTTCTCTGCATTGTAATTACTCCTAGCGTCAATTCTTCCACTTCATAGTTTTGGTTTTAACTGCTGGAATTAAGTAATTCCTCCTTTAGCTCCTATGAGGGTGATGAAGCCTTCTTCTCTCTCATCTAGGTAGAGTCTCTGTCCAGCTTTGGTCCGTTGCTGGCTGATGGGCGCTCGCCCCTTTGCGAGGAGATGTGCTCTTCTTATTTTTGAAGATTTCCAGCACTTTCTGCCCTGGCACTTTCCCCATCTTTGTGTACTATCTGCCTCTGGTCTTTGATGATGGTGATGTACTGATAGGGTTTTGGTGTAGGTGTTAGCCTTCCTGTTTGATAGTTTTCCTTCTAACAGTCAGGACCCTCAGCTGTAGGTCTGCTGGGAGTTGCTTGAGGTTTGCTCCAGAATTCCCTGTTTGCCTGGGTGTATCAGCAGAGGCAGAGGTCAGTCTTTCTGAACAGCAGGGAGTGTCCCTACATGCATTACTTGCTTTGGAGGCTTCCTCTCAGGGGTGTACTCCCACCCTGTGAGGTGTGGGGTCAGACTGCCCCTGAGTGGGATCAGCCATTAGGGCGGCTACTCAGTCCAGGGACCCACACTTGAGGCAACTTGAGCAGTCTGTCCCTTCTCAGATCTGTACCTCCGTGTTGGAGATCCGCTTCTCTTCAAGCTGTCGAGACAGAGTGGTTTGCGTCTGCAAGGGGTTTCTACTTTTTGTTGTTGTTTGTTGTTGTGTAGCTGTGCCCTGTCCCCAGAGGTGCAGGTCTACAGAGACAGGCAGGTTTCCTTGAGCTGCTGTGGAGGCTCCACCCAGTTCGAGCTTCCCAGCAGCTTTGTTTCTGCACTTAAGCCTCAGCAATGAGCCCTCCCCAGCGTGGCTTGCCTTGCAGGTAGATCACAGACTGCTGTGTGCCAACGTGAGGAGGCTCATTAGATGGGACCACTCCGGCCAGGTGTGGGGGATATGATCCTGGTAGCCTGTTTGCTTAAAGCACTTAATATTGGGGTGGGAGTTACCTGATTTTCCAGGTGTTGTGTGTCTCCAGTTCCCTATGGCTAGAAAGGATTCCGTTCCCCTTGCTTCCCAGGTGACGATGCCTGCTTCAGCTCTCGCTGGTCGGGTTGCAGCAGCTGACCAGCACTGATCGTCCGGCACTCCCCAGTGAGATGAACCCAGTACCTCAGTTGAAAATGCAGAAGTCACCGGTCTTCTGTGTCGCTCGCGCTGGGAATTGGAGACTGGAGCTGTTCTGCCATCTTGCTCCGCCCCGATATTTCCTTTTTCAATATAACGGTCCATATACTCCCGAATGTCCCCTGCTAACTTTTTCTCCAGATGCAATTCCCCCATCCTCTATGAGAAGAAAATTATAGCTCTGTGAATGGAATGCACACGTCACAAAGCAGCTCCTCGGAAATCTTCTCTCCAGTATCTATCTGAAGATATTTCCGTTTTCATTGTAAGCCTCAAAGTGCTTTTGAGTATCCCTTAGCTGACTAACTTAAGAAATGTTAGAATACTGCTTAATGAAAACAGAAGCCAACTGTGTCAGGGGAACTCACGTGACCCAGGGCAGTTTCACAGAAAGTTTCCAGGTTTCCTTCCTGTTTTTATTGGAGGGTATTACTTTTTTTTAGCATATTCTTAAGAGTGTTCCCAAATGCCCTTTATGAGAATCCACAGAAACAGTAATTCCAAACTGCTCAATCCAAAGAAAGATTTAACTATATGAGATGAATACACACATCACAAAACACTTGTTCCAAAAGCTTCTCTCCAGTATTAATCACAAGACGTTTCCTTTCTCACCACAAGCCTCCAGGTGCCAATTAATATCCCTTCACAGATTCCTCAAAGACAGAGTTTCCAAACTGGGTAACGTAGTGTAAGTTTTAACTCTCTGAAATGAATGCACACGTCAGAGAGCAGTTTCTTCTAACACTTCTTTCAGGGTTTTATTTGGGGTATTTCACTTTTCGACATAGACTTCAAAGCGCTGCAAAATATCACGTTTTCAGTTTTACAGAAACAGTGTTCAAACCCTGCCCTATGAGAAATGAGGTATAAGTCACTGAGTGGAATGCACACATCACAAAGCAGTTTCTCAGAAAGCTTCTCTCCAGTTTTTAGCTGAAGATATTTCCAATTTCCCCACAGGCCTGAATGTGCTCCCGAAATTCCCTTCGCAAATCTATCCATGACGCAGTTTCAAAACTGCATAATAGAAAGAAACTTTTATCTATGTGAGATGAACAGACATATCCTTTCAAAAGCACTTTCCCAGAAAGCTTCTTTCCAGTTTTTCGAGGATATTTCCTTTTTCACCATAGTGGTCCAAATACTCCCGAATGTCCCCTGGTTGCATTTTCTCCAAACGGGATATCCCAATACTCTATGAGAAGAAAAGTATAACTCTGTGAGTGGAATGCACACGTCAAAAGCAGCTCCTTGGAAATCTTCTCTCCAGTATCTATCTGAAGATATATCCGTTTTCACTGTAAGCCTGAAAGCATTCCCGAGCATCCCTTAGCTGACTTAACATAAACAGTGTTAGAATACAGCTCAATGAACACAGAAGCTTCACTGTGCAAGTGCACTTCATGTGACCTAAAGCAGTTTCACAGAAAGTTTCCTTCTTGTTTTTATGGCGGTGTATTTCTTTTTCAGTATATTATTAAGCGCGTTCCCAAATGTCCTTTCTCAGGTTCCAAAGAAACAGTGATTTCAAACTGCTCAATCCAAAGAATGATTTAACTCTATGAGATGAATCCACACATCACAAAGCAGTTGCTCCGAAAACTTCTCTCCAGTTTTCATCAAAAGATGTTTCCTTTCTCACTACAAGCCTCTGGGTGCCACCTAATATCAGTTCACAGATTCCTCAAAGACAGAGATTCCAAACTGGGCAACGTAGTGTAAGCTTTAGCTCTCTGAATTGAATGCACACGTCAAAGAGCAGTTTCTTTGACGCTTCTCTGTGGGTTTTGTATCCGTATATTTCACTTTTTGCCATAGTCTTCAATGCACTGCAAAATATCACTTTTTCAGTTTTACAGGAACTGTGTTCAAACACTATCTTATGAGAAAAGAGGTACAACTCCCTGTGTGGAATGCACACATCACAAAGCACTTTGTCAGAAAGCTTCTCTCCAGTTTTTATCTTAAGATATCCCCTATTCCCCCACAGAAATGCATACACTCCCAAATGTCCCTTTGTGAATCCGTCCATGATGCAGTTTCAAAACTGCATAATATAAATAAATTTTTATCTATGTGAGATGAATAGACATATCTATCACAAAGCAGTTTCAAAGAAAACTTCTTTCCAGTTTTTCTCAGAGGAGATTTCCTTTTTCACCATAGCCGTCCATATACCCTCGAATGTCCCCTGGTAGCTTTTTCTCAAAACGGGATTCCCCAATCCTCTATGAGAGGAAACGTATAACTCTATGAATAGAATGCACACATCACAAAGCAGCTCCTCGGATATCTTCTCTCCAGTATCTATCAGAAGACATTTCCATTGTCACAGCAAGCCTCAAAGTGCTCCCAAGTATCCCTCAGCTGACTAACCTAAAACAGGGTTAGAATACTGCTCAATGAAAACAAGCTTAATCGTGCGAGTGGAAATCACATGACCTAGATCAGTTTCACAGAAAGCTTCCTTGTGGTTTTTATGGCACGGTGTTACTCTTTCAGCATATTCTTCAGAGCATTCCCAAATGTCCTTTCTCTGGTTCCACAGAAATAGTGATTTGAAACTACTCAATCCAAAGAATGATTTAACCCTTTGATATGAATACACACATCACAAATCAGTTCATCGGAAAGCTTCTCACCAGTTTTCATTGGAAGATGTTTTCTTTCTCAGCAGAAGCCTGCGGGCCCCACTTAATATCCCTTCACAGATTCCTCAAGGACAGAGATTCCAAACTGGGCAAGATAGTGTAATCTTTAACTCTCTGAAAGGAATACACACGTCAGAGAGCAGTTTCTTGGAACGCTTCTTTCTGGGTTTCATTTCAGGATATTTCACTTTTTGCTGTAGTCTTCAAAGTATCACTTTTTTAGTTCTACAGGAACAGTGTTCAAACACTGCCTTACAACAAAAGAGGTATAAGCCTCTCAGTGGAATGAACACATCACAAAGCAGTTTCTCAGAAAGATTCTTTCCAGTTTTTATCTGAACATATTTCCTATTACACAACAGGCCTGAATGAGCTCCCGAATGTCCCTTCGGGAAACCGTCCATGACGCAGTTTCAAAACTGCATAATAGAAAGTTTTATCTATGTGAGATAAATAGACATATTTATCACAATGCAGTTTCACAGAAAGCTTCTTTCCAGTTTTTGTCTGAGGATATTTCCTTTTTCTTCATAGCCGGGCATATACTCCAGAATGTCTCCTGGTAGTGTTTACTTAACACGGGATTCCCCAATACTCTATGAGAAGAAAAGTATAACTCTGTGAGTGGAATGCACACGTCAGAAAGCAGCTCCTCAGAAATCATCTTTCCAGTATCTATCTGAAGATATTTCCATTTTCACCATAAGTCTTAAAGCGCTCCCGAGTATTCCTTAGCTGACTAACCTAAAAGAGTGTTAGAATACTTCTCAATGAAAACAGAAGCTTAATTGTGCGAGTGGACTACACGTGACTTAGAGTAGTTTCACAGAAAGTTTCCTTCTGGTTTTATCGGGGTATTTCCTTTTCAGCGTATTCTTAAGAGCATTCCCAAATGTCCTTTCTCAGGTTCCACAGAAACAGTGATTTGAAACTGCTCAATCCAAGGAATGATTTAACTCTCTGAGATGAATACACACATCACAAAGCAGTTACTCCAAAAGCTTCTCTCCAGTTTTCATCAGAAGACTTTTCTTTTCTCACCACAAGCGTCCAGGTGCCAATTAATATCCCTTCACAGATTCCTCAAAGACAGAGTTTCTAAACTGGGCAACGTAGTGTAAACTTTAACTCTCTGAAATGAATGCACACGTCGGAGAGCAGTTTCCAGGAACGCCTCTTTCTGGGTTTTGTTGCAGGATATTTCACTTTTTGTCATAGTCTACAATGTGCTGCAAAGTATCATTTTTTCAGTTTTACAGGAACGATATTCAAACACAGCCTTAATAAAAGATGGATATCTCCTGAGTGGAATGCACACATCACAAAGTAGTTTCTCAGAAAGCTTCTCTCCAGTTTTTATCTGAAGATATCTCTTATTTCCCCACAGTCCTGAAGGTGCTCCCGAATGTCCCTTCATGAATCCGTCCATGACGCAGTTTCAAAACTGCATAATAGAAAGTTTTATCTATGTGAGACGAATAGACATATCTATTACAATGTAGTGTCACAGAAATCTTCTTTACACTTTTTGTCTGAGGATATTTTCTTTTTCACCATAGCCATCCATATACTTGCAAATGTCCCCTGGTAGCTTTTTCTCCAAACGGGATTCCCCAATCCACTGTGAGAAGAAAAGTGTAACTCTGTGAGTGGAATGCACACGTCACAAATCAGCTTCTTGGACATCTTCTCTCCAGTATCCATCTGAAGATATTTCCGTTTTCACCGTAAGCCTCAAAGCCCTCCCAAGTATCCCTTAGCTGACTAACCTAAAACAGTGTTAAAATGCTACTCAATGAAAACAGAAGCTTAACTGTGCGAATGGAATTCATGTTACTAGAGTAGTTTCACAGAAATTTTCCATACTTTTTTATCGGAGGTTATTTTTTTGCAGCATATTCTTAATAGCGTTCTCAAAGGTCCTTTCTCAGGTTCCACAGAAACAGTGATTTCAAACTGCTCAATCCAAAGAATGATTTAACTCTATGAGATTAATACATGCCTCACAAAGCTGTTGCTGAGAATCCTACTCTCCACTTTTCATCGGAAGACATTTCAATTCTCACCACAAGCCTCCAGGCGCCACTTAATATCCCTTCACAAATTCCTCAAAGACAGAGTTTCCAACCTGGGCAAAGCAGTATAAGCTTTAACTCTTTGGTATGAATGCACACATCAGAGAGCAATTTCTTGGGATGCTTCTTTCTGGATTTTATTTCATGATATTTCACTTTTCACCATAGTCTTCAATGTGTTGCAATATATCACTTTTTCAGTTTTACAGGAACAGTGTTCAAACACTGCCTTATGAGAAAAGACGTATAACTCCCTGAGTGAATTGCTCACATCTCAAAGCAGTTTCTCAGAAAGCTTCTCTCCCGTCTTTATCTGAAGATATCTCCTATTTCCCCACAGGCCTGAATGTGCTGCTGAATGTCTCTTCGTGAATCCCTCCATTACTCACTTTTAAAACTGCATAATAGAAATAATGTTTTATCTATGTTAGATGAATAGGCCTATCTATCACAAAACAATTTCACAGAAAGCTACTTTCCACTTTTTGTAAGCGGATATATCCTTTTTCACCATAGCCGTCAAGATACTAATGAATGCCCCCTCGTAGCTTCTTCTCCAAACGGGATTCCCCAATCCTCTATGAGAATAAAAGTATAACTCTGTGAGTGGAATGCACACGTCACAAAGCAGCTCCTTGGAAATGTCTCCAGTATCTATCTGCAGATATTTCCATTTTCACCGTAAGCCTCAAAGTGCTCCCGAGTATCCCTCAGCTGAGTAACTTAAACAGTGTTAGAATTCTGCTCAATGAAAATCGAAGATTAACTGTGCGAGTGGAATTCACGTGACCTAGAGCAGTTTCATAGAAAGTTTCCATCGGTTTTTATCGGAGGGTATTTCTTGTTCAACATATTCCTAAGAGCATTCTCAGATGTCCTTTCTCAGGTTCCACAGAAAAAGTGATTTCAAACTGTTCAATCCAAAGAATGATTTAACTCTCCGCAATGAAAACACACATCACAAAGCAGTTGCTCCGAAAGCTTCTCTCCAGTTTTCAACACGTTTCCTTTCTCACCACAAACCTCCATGCGCCACTTTATATCCCTTCAAAGATTCCTCAAAGACAGAGTTTGCAAGCTGGGCAATGTAGTGAAAGCTTTAACTCTCTGAAATGAATGCACATGACAGAGAGCAGATTTTTGGAATGCTTCTTTCTGGGTTTTATTTCCGAATTTTCACTTTCACCGCAGTCTTGAATGCGCTGCAAAATATCACTTTTCCAGTTTTACAGGAACAGTGTTCAAACACTGCCTTATGAGAAAAGAGGTACAACTCCCTGAGTGGAATGCACACACCACAAAGCAGTTTCTCAGAAAGCTTCTCTCCAGTTTTTAGCTGAAGGTGTCTCCTTTTTCATCATAGGCCTGAATGTGCTCCCGAATGTCCCATCATGAATCTGTCCATGATGCAGTTTATAAACTGTGTAATAGAAAGAGAGCTTTATTTGTGTGAGATGAATAGAGATATCTATCACAAACCAGATTCACAGAAAGCTTCTTTACAGTTTTTGTCTGAGGATATTTCCTTATTCACCATAGTCATCCATATACTCCTGAATGTCCCTTGGTAGCTTTTTCTCCACACAGGATTTCCTAATCATCTATGAGAAGAAAAGTATAACTCTGTGAGTGGAATGCACATGTCACAAGGCAGCTCCTCGGAAATCTTCTCTCCAGTATCTATGTGAAGATATTTCCATTTTAACCTTGAGCCTGAAAGCGCTCCCGAGTATTTCTTAGCTGACAAACCTAAAACAGTGTTAGAATACAGCTCAATGAAAACGGAAACTTACTGTGCGAGTGGACTTCATATGACCTAGAGTAGCTTCACAGAAAGTTTCCTTCTGTTTTTTATCAGTGGGTATTTCTTTTTCAGCATATTCTTAAGAGAGATCCCAAATGTCCTTTCTCAGGTTCCACAGAAAGAGTGATTTCAAACTGTTCCATCCAAAGAATTACTTAACTTTAGGACATGAATACACACATCACAAGGCAGTTGCTCCGAAAGCTTCTCTCCAGTTTTCATTGGAAGACGTTTCCTTTCTCACCACAAGCTTCCGGGCGCCACTTAATATCCTTTCACAGATTCCTCAAAGAAAGAGTTTCCAAACTGGGCAATGTAGTGTAAACTTTACCTCTCTAAAATGAATGCACATGTCAGAGAGCAGTTTCTTGGAACGCTTTTTTCTGGGTTTTATTTCAGGATATTTCACTTTCCACCATAGTCTTCAACGCGCTGAAAAATATCTCTTTTTCCGTTTTACAGGAACAATGTTCAAACACTGCCTTATGAGAAAGAGGTAAAAGTCCCTGAGTGGAATGCTGACATAACAAAGCAGTTTCTCAGAAAGCTTCTCTCCAGTTTTTAGCTGAATATATTTCCTAATTCCCCTCAGGCCTGAATGTGCTCCCGAATGTCCCTTCGCGAATCCGTCCATGATGCAGTTTCAAAACTGCGTGATACTAAGAAAGTTTTTTCTATGTGAGATGAATAGACATATCCATCACAAAGCAGTTTCACTGAAAGCTTCTTTCCAGTTTTTGTCTAAGGATGTTTCCTTTTTCACCATAGCCGTACATAGACTCCTGAATGTCCCCTGGTGGCTTTTTCTCCAAACGGGATTCTGCAATCCTCTATGAGATGAAAAGTATAACTCTGTGAGTGGAATGCATACGTCACAAAGCAGCTCCTTGGAAATCTTCTCTCCAGTATCTCTCTGAAGATATTTCCGTTTTCACCGTAAGCCTCAAAGTGCTCCAGAGTATCCCTTAGCTGACTAACCTAAAACAGTGTTAGAATAGTGCTCAATGAAAGCAGAAGCTTAACTGTGCGAGTGGACTTCACGTGACCTAGAGCAATTTCACAGAAAGTTTCCTTCAGGTTTTATTCAGAGGGTATTTCTTTTTCAGTATATTCTTAAGAGCGTTCCAAAAGTCCTTTCTCAGGTTCCACAAAGACAGTGATTTCAAACGGCTCCATCCAAAGAATGATTTAACTCTATGAATGAGTTAAATCATTCTATGAATGAGATGAATACACACATCACAAAGCATTTAACTCTATGAATGAGATGAATACACACATCACAAAGCATTTGCTCTGAAATCTTCTGTCCAGTTTTCATCAGAAGACTTTACCTTTCACAACACAAGCCTCCAGGCGCCACTAAATATCTCTTCATAGATTCCTCAAAGACAGAGATTACAAACTGGGCAACGTAGTGTAAGCTTTAACTCCCTGAAATGAATGAACTCGTCAGAGAGCAGTTTCTTGGAACACTTCTTTCTGGGTTTTATTTCAGGACATTTCACTTTTCGCAATAGTCTTCAATGCTCTGCAAAATATCCCTTTTTCAGGTTTACAAGAACAGTGTTCAAACCTGCCTTATGAGAAAAAAGGTATATCTCCCTGAGTGGAATGCACACATCACAAAGCAGTTTCTCAGAAAGCTTCTCACCATTTTTTATCTGAAGATATCTACTTTTTCCCAGAGGTTGGTATGTGCTCCTGAATGTCTCTTCGCGAGTCCACCCATGACGCAGTTTCAAAACTGAGTAATAGAAAGAAACTTTTATCTATGTGAGATGAAGAGAGATATCTAACACAAAGCAGTTTCACAAAAGCTTCTTTCCAGTTTTTGTCTGAGGATATTTCTCTCTTCACCATAACAGGCCATATACTCCCGAATGTCCTCTGGTAGCTTTTCCTCAAATGTCTTCAATCAGCTGCAAAATATCACTTTTTCAGTTTTACAGGAACAGTGTTCAAACACTGCCTTATGAGAAAAGAGGTATAACTCCATGAGTGAAATGCACACATCACAAAGCAGTTTCTCAGAAAGCTTCTCTTCAGTTTTTATCTGAAGATATCTCCTATTTCCCCACAAGCCTGAATGTGCTCCCAATGTCCATTCGCTAATCCGTTTTTGACACAGTTTCAAAACTGCATAATAGAAAGAAAGTTTAATCTATATGAGATGAATAGACATATTTATCAAAAAAGCAGTTTCACAGAAAGCTTCTTTCCAGTTTTTGTCTGAGGATATATCCTCAGACATGTTTCTAGGTCATGTGGACTTCATGTGACGTAGAGTATTTTCACAGAAAGTTTCCTTCTGGTTTTATCGGAGGGTATTTCTTTTTCAGCATATTCTTAAGAGCTTTCCTAAATATCCTTTTTCAGGTTCCACAGAGACAGTGATTTCAGACTGCTTAATCCAAAGAATGATTAAACTCTAGCATACACACATCACAAAACCATTGCTCCAAAAGTTTCTGTCGAGTTTTCATCAAAAGACGTTACCTTTCTCACAACAAGTCTCCAGGCACCGCTTAATATCCCTTCACAGTTTCCTCAAAGACAGAGTTTCCAACCTAGGCACCGTAGTGTAAACGTTAACTATCTGAAATGAATGCACGGGTCAGAGAGCAGTTTCTTGGAACGCTTCTTTCTGGGTTTCATTTCAGGATATTTCATTTTTTGCCATAGTCTTCAATGCAATGCAAAATACCACTTTTTCAGTTTTAAAGGAACAGTGTTCAAACACTACCTTATGAGAAAAGAGGTATTACTCCCTGAGTGGAATACACACATCACAAGACACTTTCTCAGAAAGCTTCTCTCCAGTTTTTATCTAAAGATATCTCCTATTTACGCACAGGCCTGAATGTGCTCCCGAATGTCCCTTCGCTAATCCGTCCACATCGCAGTATCAAATTTGTGTCATAGAAAGATTTTACCTATGTGAGATGAATAGACAAATCTATCACAATGCGGTTTCAGAGAAATCTTCTTTCCAGTTTTTGTCTGAGGATAATTCCTTTTTCTCCATACCCATCCATATACTCCCGAATGTCCCCTGGTAGCTTTTTCACCAAGTGGGATTCCCTAATCCTCTATGAGAAGAAAATTATAAATCTGTGAGTGGAATGCACACGTCACAATGCAGCTCCTCGGAAATCTTCTCTCCAGTATCTATCTGAAGATACTTTCGTTTTCACCGTAAGAATCAAAGCACTCCCAAGTATCCCGTAGCTGACTAACCTAAAACAGTGTTAGAATACTGCTCAATGATAACAGAAGCTTAACTCTGTGAGGGGACTTCATGTGACCTACAACAGATTCACAGAAAGTTTCGTTCTGTTTTTTATCAAAGGGTATTTCTTTTTCAGCATATTCTTAAGAGTGTTCCCAAATGTCACCACTAGCCTCCGGGCACCACGGAATATCTCTTCACACATTCCTCAAACACAGAGTTTCCAAACTGGGTAACGTAGGGTAAGCTTTTAATCTCCGAAATGAATGCAAATGTCAGAGAGCAGTTTCCTGGAATGCTTCCTTCTGGGTTTTATTTCACGATGTTTCACTTTTCGCCATAGTCTCCAATGCGCTGCCAATTATCACTTTTTCAGTTTTAGAGGACAGTTTTCAAACACAGTCCTGTGATAAAAGAGGCATAACTCCCTGAGTGGAATGCACATATCACAATGCAGTTTCTCAGAAAGCTTCTCTCCAGTTTTTATCTGAAGATATATTCTATTTCCCCACAGACCTGAATGTGCTGCCGAATGTACCTTCGTGAATCCATTAATGACGCAGTTTCAAAATCACTTAATAGAAAGAAAGTTTTATCTATGTGGGATGAATACACATATCTATCACAAAGCAGTTTCACAGAAAACTTCTTTTCACTTTTTGTCTGAGGATATTTCCTTTTTCACCATAGCCGTCCATATACTCCCGAATGTCCCCTGGTAGCTTTTTCTCCAAATGGGATTCCCCAATACTCTATGACAAGAAAAGTATAACTTTATTAGTGGAATGTACACGTCACAAATCAGCTCCTCGGAAATCTTTTCTCCAGTATATATTTGAAGATATTTACTTTTTCACGGAAGTCTCAAAGCGTTCCAGAGTATCCCTTAGCTGAGTAAAGTAAACCAGTGTCAGAATACTGCTCAATGAAAACAGAAGCTTAACTGTGTGAGTGGAATTCACATGACACAGAGATGTTTCACAGAAAGTTTCCCTCTGCTTTTTATCGGAAGGTATTTCTTGTTCAGCATATTCTTTAGAGCTTTCCCAAATGACCTTTCTCAGGTTCCACAGAATGAGTGATTCCAAACTGCTCAATCCAAAGAATGATTTACTTCTATGAGTTAGAAACACAGATCACAGGCAGTTGTTCAGAAATCTTCTCTCCAGTTTTCACCAGAAGGCATTTCCTTGCTCGCCACAGGATCCCAGTCGCCACTTAATTTCCCTTCCCAGAAACCTCAAAGACAGATTTTCCAATGGGGACAGTGTAGAGTAATCTTAACTTAGTGAAATGAATGCACATATCAGAGAGTAGCTTCTTGGAACACTTCTTTCTGGGTATTATTTGAGGATATTTCACGTTCTGCCACAGTCTTCAATGCGCTCTAAAATATCACGTTTTCAGTCTTACAGGAACAGTGTTCAAACACTGCCTTATGAGAAAAGAGGTATAACTACATGAGTGGAATGCACACATCACAAAGCAGTTTCTCAGAAACCTTCTATCCAGTTTTAATCTGAAGATATTTCCTTTTTCACCGTAGGCCTGAATGTGCTCCCAAATGTCCCTTCATGAATCCGTACATGATGCAGTTTCAAAACTGTGTAATAGAAAGAAGGTTTTATCTATGTGAGATGAATAGATGTATCTATTCAAAGCAGTTCACAGAAAACTTCTCTCCAGTTTTTGTCAGAGAATATTTCCTTTTTCACCATTGCTGTCCATATACTCCTGAATGTCCCTTTGATATTTCCTTTTTCACCAGAGTCCTGAATGTGCTCCCGAATGTCCCTTCGTGGGTCCATCCATGATAGACTTTGCAAGCTGTGTAATGTAAAGGAAGGTTTATCTAGGTGAGATGAATACACATAGCACAGAGCAGTTTCGCAGAAAGCTTCTATTCAGTTTTCATCTGAAGATATCTCCTTTTCCACCGTAGGCCTGAATGTGCTCCCGAATGTCTCTTCGTGGATCCATCCATGACTGAATTTCAAAACTCCATAATATAAGGAAAGTTTTATCTATGTGAGATGAATAAACATATCTATCACAAAGATGTTTCACAGAAATCTTCTTTCCAGTTTATGTCTGAGGATATTTCCTTTTTACCATAGCCGTCCATATACTCCCGAATGTCCCGTGGTAGCTTTTTCTCCAAAAGACATTCCCCAATCCTCTATGAGAATACAAGTATAACTCTGTGAGTGGAATGTACACGTCACAAAGCAGCTCCTCGGAAATCTTCTCTCCAGTTTCTATCTGAAGATATTTCCGTTTTCACCATAAGCCTCAAAGCGCTCCCGAGTATCCCTTAGCTGACTAAGCTAAAACAGTGTTAAAATGCAGCTCAGTGAAAACAGAAGCTTAACTGTGCAAGTGGAATTCACGTGTCACAGAGTAATTTCCCAGAAAGCTTCCTTCTGGATTTTATTGGTGGGTATTCCTTTTTCAGCACATTCTTAAGAGCGTTCCCAAATGTCCTTTCTCAGGTTCCACTGAAAGAGTGATTTCAAACTGTGCATTCCAAAGAATGATATAATTCTATGAGGTGAATACACACATCACAAAGCAGTTGCTCAGAAAGCTTCTCTCCAGTTTTCAATGGAAAGCATTTCCTTGCTCACCACAGGCTCCTGGTTGCCACTTAATATCCCTTTGCAGAATCCTCAAAGACAGACTTTCCAAACTGGTAAATGTAGAGTAAGCCTTAACTCTGTGAAAAGAATGGACATATCAGAGAGCAGTTTCTTGGAATGCTTCTTTCCGGGTTTTTTGGACGATTTTCACTTTTCACCATAGTCTTCAATATGCTCCGAATATCACTTTTTTAGTTTCACAGGAACAGAGTTCAAACAGTGCCTTATGAGAAAAAGGATGTAAGTCCCTGAGTGGAATGCACACACCACCAAGCAGTTTCTCAGAAAGTGTCTCACCAGTTTTTATCTGATAATATTTTCTTTTTCACCATAAGCCTGAATGTTATCCCAAATATCCATTCGCGGATCCATCCATGACGGAGTTTCCAAGCTGTGTAATGTAAAGAAAGCTTTATCTATGTGAGACAAATAAACATAGCAAAAAGCAGATTCACAGAAAGTTTCTTTCCAGTTTTTATCTGAAGATATTTCCTTTTTCACCATAGTCTTGAAAGTGCTTCCGAATGTCCCTTTGAGGATCAGTCCATGACAGAGTTTCCAAGCTGCATAATGTAAAGAAAGTTTTATGTATGTGAGATGAATACACATATCATAGAGCAGTTTCATAGAAAACTTCCTTACAATTTTTGTCTGAGACTATTTTCCTTTTCACTATACAATTCAACATGCTCCCGAATATCACTTGGTACCTTCTTCTCCAAAAGGGTTTCCCCAATGCTGTATGAGCAGAGAGGTATAACAGTTTGAGTGGAATGCACACGTCGCAAAACAGTTCCTCGGAAAGCTTCTCTCCAAGTTCCATCAGAACATATTTCCTTTTTCACCATAAGCCTCAAAGCATTCCCGAATATCCCTTCACATGCTAAATATAAACAGGGTTAGAAAACTGCTCGATGAAAAGAGAGGTTTAACTGAGTGAGAGGAATTAAGATGACACAGAGCAGTTTCACAGAATGCTTCCTTCTGGATTTTACCTAGGATATTTCTTTCTCCATATTCTAAATAGGGTTCCCAAATGTCCTTCCTCAGATTCCACAAAAACAGTGATTTCAAACTGCCCAATCCAAAGAATGGTTTAACTCTATGAGCTGAATACACACATCACAAAGCAGTTGCTCAGAAAGCTTCTCTCCAGTTTTCAACGGAAGACATTTCCTAGCTCATGACAAGCCTCTGGGAGTCACATAATATCCCTTCGTAGATTCCTCAAGGAGATAGTTTCCATATTGGGCAAAGTAAAGTAAGCTTTAACTCTGTGAAATGAATGCACATATCAGAGAGCAGTTTCTTGGAACGGTTCTTTCTCGGTTTTATTTGAGAATATTTCACTTTTTGCCATAGCTTTCAATGCGCTCCGAAATATCATGATTTCGGTTTTACAGGAACAGTGTTCAAACACTGCCTTACGAAAAAGGAGGTACACTACCTGAGTGGAATGCACGCATCACAAAGTAGTTTCTCAGAAAGCTTCTCTCCATTTTTTATCTGAAGATATTTCCTATTTCACCATAGGCCTGAATGAGCTCCCGAATGTCCCTTCACGAATCCGTCCATGATGACGTTTTAAAAATGCGTAACAGGAGGAAAGTTTTATCTATGTCAGATGAATAAACATGTCTATCACAAAGCAGTTTCACAGAAAGCTTCTTTCCAGTTTATGTCTCAGGATATTTCCTTTTTTCACCATAGCCGCCCATATACTCCCGAATGTCCCTTGGTAACTATTTCTCCAAAGGGCATTTCCCAATCTTCTCTGTGAAGAAAAATGTAACTCTGCGAGTGGAATGCACATGTCACACAGTTCCTCCTCGGAAATCTTCTCTCCAGTTTCTATCTGAAGATATTTCCGTTTTCACCATAAGCCTCAAAGCCCTCCCGAGTACCCTTTAGCTGACAAAACTAAAACAGTGTTACAATACTGTTCAATGAAAACAGAAGCTTACCTGTTCGAGAGGAATTCACATGACACAGAGAAGTTTCACAAAAGCTACCTTCTGATTTTTATCGGAGGGTATTTCTTTTTCAGCATATTCTTAAGAGCATTCCCAAATGTCCTTTCTCAGATTCCACAGAAACAGTAATATAAAACTGCACAATACAAAGAATGATTGAACTCTATGAGATGAATCCACATACCACAAAGCAGTTGCTCAGAAGCTTCTTTCCAGTTTTGAATGGAAGACATTTTCTTGCACGCCACAGGCATCTGTTTGCCACTTAATATCCCTTTGCAGACTCCTAATACCACTTTTTTAGTTTTACAGGAATAGTGTTCAAACAGTGTCTTATGAGAAGAAAGTTATAACTCCCTGAGTGGAATACAAACATCACCAAGCAGTTTCTCTGAAAGCTTCTCTCCAGTTTTTATCTTATGATATTTACTTTTTCACCATAGACCTGAATGTGATCCCGAATATCCTTTTGCAGATCCATCCATGATGGAGTTTCCAAGCTGTGTAATGTAAAGAAAGCTTTATCTATGTGAGATGAATAAACATAGAAAAAAGCAGACTCTCAGAAAGCTTCTTTCCAGTTTTTATCTGAAGATATTTCCTTTTTCACCATAGTTCAGAATGTTCTCCCGAATGTCTCTTCGCGGATCCGTCCGTGACAGAGTTTCCAAGCTGCATAATGTAAAGAAAGCTTTATCTATGTGAGATGAATACACGTATCACAGAGCAGTTTCATAGAAAGCTTCTTTCCAGTTTTTGTCTGAGGCTCTTTCCCTTTCCACCATAGGCATCAATATGCTCCCAGATATCCCTTGGTACCTTGTTCTCCAAAACGGTTTCCCCAATGCTGTATGAGAAGAGATGTAAAATACTGTGAGTAAAATGCACACGTCACAAAGCAGTTCCTCGGAAAGCTTCTCTCCAGTTTCTAACTGAACATATTTCCTTTCTCACTGTAAGACTCAAAGAGCTTCCAAATATCCCTTTGCATGCTAAATATAAACAGTGTTGGAAAACTCTTCAATACAAAGGGAAGCTTAACTGAGCAAGAGGAATTCACACAACACATACCAATTTCACAGAAAGCTTCTTTCTGGTTTTTATCTGAGGAAATTTTTTCTGCATATTCCAAAGAGCGATCCCAAATGTCCTTCCTAAGATACTACAGAAACAGTTATTTCAAACTGCTCAATCCAAGGAATGGTTTAACTCTATGAGATGAATACACACACGACAAAGCAGTTGCTCAGAAAGCTTCTCTCCAGTTTTCAATGGAAGACATTTCCTTGCTCACCACAGGCCTCCAGCGCCACTTAATATCCCTTCGTAGATTCCTCAAAGACAGAGTTTCCAAACTGGACAACATAGACTAAGCTTTAGCTCTGTGAAATGAAAGCACATATCACAGAGTAGTTTCTTGGAACACTTCTTTCTGGGTTGTTTTTGAGGATATTTCACTTTCCGCCATAGTCTTCAAAGCACTCTGAATTATCATTTTTTCTGTTTTACAGGAACAGTGTTCAAATACTGCCTTATGAGAAAAGAGTTGTAAATCCCTGAGTAGAATGCACACATCTCCAAGAAGTTTCTCAGAAAGCTTCTCTCCAGTTTTTATCTGAAGATATTTCCTTTTTCACTATAGGCCTGAATGTGCTCCCAAATGTCCCTTCATGGATCCGTCCATGATGGAGATTCCAAGCTGCATAATGTAAAATAGCTTTACCAATGTGAGATGAATAAAAATAGTAAAAAGCAGATTCACAAAAAGCTTCTATTCAGTTTTTCTCTGAATATATTTCCACTTTCACCATAGTCCTGAATGTGTTCCCAAATGTCCTTTCGCGGATATGTCCATGTCAGAATTTCCAAGCTGCGTAATGTACAGAAAGTTTTATATATGTGAGATGAATAAACATAACAAGAAGCAGATTCACAGAAAGCTTCTTTCCAGTTTTTATCTGAAGGTGTTTCCCTTTTAGTCATACTACTGAATGGGCTCCCAAATGTCCCTTCACGAATCTGACCATGACAGCGTTTCCAACCTACGTAACGTAAAGGAAGCTTTATCTATGTGAATGAATACATATATCACAGAGCAGTTTCACAGAAAGCTTCTTTCCAGTTTTTGTCTGAAGATATTTCCCTTTTCACCACAGACATCAATATGCTCCAGAATAGCCCTTTGTAACTTTTTCTCCTAAAGGATTTCCCCAATGCTGTATGAGAAGAGAAGTATAACACTGTGAGTGAAATGCACACGTCACAAAGCAGTTCCTCAGAAAGCTGCTCTCCAGTTTCTATCTGAACATATTTCCTTTTTCAACGTAAGCCTCAAAGTGCTCCCGAATATCCCTTCGCACGCTAAAGAAAAACAGTGTTAGAAAACTGCTCAATGAAAAGAGAAGCTTAACTGAGCAAGAGGAATTCACACGACACAGAGGAGTTTCACAGAAAGCTTCTATCTGGATTTACCTGAGGATATTTCTTTCTCCATATTCTAAGGAGTGTTCCCAAATGTCCTTTCTGAGATTCCACAGGAACAGTGATTTCAAGCAACTCAATCCAAAGAATGATTTAACACTATGAGCTATATATACACATCACAAAAGAGTTGCTCAGAAAGCTTCTCTTCAATTTTCAATGGAAGACATTTCCTTGCTTGCCACAGGCCTCTGGTTGCCACTTAATGTCCCTTCTCAGAATCGCAAAAGACAGACTTTCCAAACTCGGAAATGAAGAGTAAGCTTTAACTCTGTGAAACGAATGACCATGTCAGAGAGCAGCTTCTTGGAATGCTTCTTTCCGGATTTTATTTGATGACATTTCACTTTTCACCATAGTCTTCAATGTGCTCTGAATATCACTTTTTAGTTTTACAGGAACAGTGTTGAAACAGTGTTTTATGAGAAGAAAGGTATAACACCCTGAGTAGAATACACATATCACCAAGCAGTTTCTCAGAAAGCTTCTCTCCAGTTTTTATCAGATGATATTTCTTTTTTCACCAGTGGCCCGACTGTGACCCCGAATATCCCTTCACGGATCCTTCGTTGACGGAGTTTCCAAGCGGCATAATGTAAAGAAAGCTTTATCTATGTGAGATGAATAAACATAGCAAAAAGCAGATTCACAGAAAGTTTCTTTCCAGTTTTTATCTGAATATATTTCCTCTTTTAACATGGTCCTGAATGTGCTCCCGAATGTCCCTTCATGGATCCGTCCCTGACAGAGTTTCCAAGCTGCATAATGTAGAGAAAGCTTTATCTATGTGAAATGAATACACATATCACAGAACAGTAACACATAAAGCGTTTCCCCGATGCTGTATGAGAAGAGAGTTATAATACTGTGAATGGAATGCATACGTCACAAAGCAGCACTTCGGAAAGCTTCTCTCCAGTTTCTATCAGAACATATTTCGTTTTTCACTGTAAGCCTCAAAGTGTTCCCGAATATCACTATGCACGCTAAGCATAAAGAGTGTTAGGAAACTGCTCAATGAAAAGTGAAGCTTAACTAGGCAAGTGGAATTCACATGACACAGAGCAGTTTCACAGGAAGCTTACTTCTGGTTTTCATCTGAAGGTATTTATTTTTCAGCATATTCTAAGGAGCGTTCCCATTTTTCCTTTCTTAGGTTCCACAGACACAGTGATTTCAAACTGCTCAATCGAAAGAATGATTTAACTCTACGAGATGAAAACACACATCACAAAGCAGTTGCTCAGAAAGCTTCCCTCCAGTTTTCAAGGGAAGATATTTCCTTGCTCACCACAGGCCTCCGGGCGCCACTTAATATCTCTTCGGAGATTCGTCCAAGATGCAGTTTCCAAATTGGGCAATGTAGAGTAAGTTTCAACTCTGTGATATGAAAACATATATTACAGAGCAGTTTCTTGGAAGGCTTCTTTCTGGGTTTTATTTGAGGATATTTCACTTTTTGCCATAGTCCTCAATGCGCTCCGAAATATCACTTTTTTGGTTTTACAGGAACAGTGTCCAAACACTGCCTTATGAGAAAAGAGGTATAACTCCCTGAGTTGAATGCACACATCACAAAGCAGTTTCTCAGAAAGCTTCTCTCCGGTTTTTTTCAAAAGATATTTCGACTTTCCCCATGGTCCTGAATGTGCTCCCAAAGGTCCCTTTGTCAATTCAGCCATGACAGTGTTTCCAAGCTGCATAAGGTAGAGAAAGCTTTATCTATGTGAGATGAATAAACATCGCAAAAAGCAGATCCACAGAAATTTTCTTTCCAGTTTTTACTTTAGATATTTCTTCTTTCACCATAGTCCTGACTGTGCTCCTAAATTTCCCTTCGTGGATCTGTCCATGACAGAGTTTCCAAGCAGCGTAATGTAAAGAAAGCTTTATCTATGTGAGGTGAGTACACATAGCACAGAGCAGTTTCACAGAAAGCTTCTTTTCAGCTTTTGTCTGAGGCTATTTCTCCTTTCTCCATATGAGTCAATATGCTACCAAATATCCCTTGGTACCTTTTTCTCTAAAAGGGTTTCCCCAATGCTGTATGAGAAGAGAAGTATAACACTGTGAGTGGAATGCACACGTCACAAAGCAGTTCCTCGGAAAGCTTCTCTCCAGTTTCGGTCTGAACATATTTCGTTTTTCACCATAAACCTCAAAGTGCTCCCAAATATCCCTTCACACGCTAAACATAAACAGAGTCAGAAAACTGCTCAATGAAAAGAGAGGTGAAACTGAGTGAGAGGAATTAAAAAGACACAAAGTAGTTTCACAGAAAGCTTCCTTCTGGATTTACCTAAGGATATTTCTATCTCCATATTCCAAGGAGCCTTCCCAAATGTCATTCCTCAGATTGCACAAAAACAGTGATTTCAAACTGCTCAATCCAAACAATAGTTTCACTCTATGAGACCAATACACACATCACAAAGCAGTTTCTCTGAAAGCTTCTCTCCAGTTTTTATGTGAAGATATCTCCTATTTCCCCATAGTCCTGAATGTGCTCCCAAATGTCCCTTCGCGAATCCATCCATGACTCAGTTTCAAAACTGCGTTATAGAAAGAAAGTTTTATCTATGTGAGATGAATAGACATATCTATCACAAAGCAGTTTCACAGAAAGCTTCTTTCAAGGTTTTGTCTGAGGATATTAACTTTTTCAGCATAGCCATCCATATACTCCTGAATGTCCCTTGGTAGCTTTTTCTCCAAAAGGGATTCCCTAATCCTCTATGAGAAGAAAAGTATAACTCTGTGAGTGAAATGCATACGTCACAAAGCAGCTCCTCAGAAATCTTCTCTCCAGTATCTATCTGAAGATATTTCCGTTTTCACAGAAACCTCAAAGTGCTCATGAGTATCCCTTAGCTGAATAACCTAAAACAGTTTTAGCATTCTGCTCAATGAAAACAGAAGGTTAACTGTGCAAAAGGAATTCACGTGACCTAGTGCAGTTTCACAGAAAGTTTTCTTCTAGTTTTTATCAGAGGGTATTACCTTTTGAGCATATTCTTAAGAGTGTTCCCAAATGTCCATTCTCAGGTTATACAGAAACAGTGATTTCAAACTGCTCAATCCAAAAAATGACTTAAATCTATTAGACGAATACACACATCACAAAGCAGTTGCTCTGAAAGCTTCTCTCCAGTTTTCATCAGATGATGTTACATTTCTCACCACAAGCCTCTGAGCACCACTTAATATCCCTGCACAGATTCCTCAAAGACAGAGATTCAAAACTGTTCAACATGGTGTAAGCTTTGACTCTCTGATATGAATGCACACGTCAGAGACCAGTTTCGTGCAGTGCTTCTTTCTGGGTTTTATTTCCGGATTTTCACTTTTCACCATAGTCATCAATGCATTGTAAAATATAACTTTTTCAGTTTTACAGGAACAGTGTTCAAACACTGTCTTATGGGAAAAGAGGTAAAACTCCATGAGTGGAATGCACACATCACAAAGCAGTTTCTCTGAAAGCTTCTCTCCAGTTTTTATCTGAAGATATCTCCTATTTTCCCACAGTCCTGAATGTGCTCCCAAGTGTCACTCGGTGAATCCGTCCATGACGCAGTTTCAAAACTGCATAATAGGAAGAAAGTTTTATCTATATGAGATGAATAGACATATCTATCACAAAGCAGTTTCACAGAAAGCTTCTTTCCAGTTTTTGTCTGAGGATATTAACTTTTTCAGCATAGCCATCTATATACACCCAAATGTCCCCTTTTAGCTTTTTGTCTAAACGTGATTCCCCAATCCTCTATGAAAAGAAAAGTATAACTCTGTGAGTGGAATGCACACGTCACAAAGCAGCTCCTCGGAAATCTTCTCTCCAGTATATATCTGAAGATATTTCAGTTTTCACGGAAGCCTCAAAGCACTCCCGAGTATCCCTTAGCTGAATAACCTAAAAGAGAGTTAGAATTCTGCTCAATGAAAACAGAAGATTAACTGTGCGAGTGGAATTCACGTGACCTAGAGCAGTTTCACACAATGTTTCTTTCTGGTTGTTCTCGGAAGGCATTTCTTTTTCAGTATATTATTTAGAGCGTCCCCAAGTATCCTTCTCAGGTTCCACAGAAATAGTGATTTCAAACTACTCAATCCAAAGAATGATTTGACTCTATGAGATGAAAACACACATCACAAAGTAGTGGCTCCGGAAGCTTCTCTCCACTTTTCATCGGAAGACATTTCTTTTCTCACCACAAACCTCCATGGAAAACTTAATGTCCCTTCACAGATTGCTAAGAGACAGTTTCCAAACTTGGCCACGTAGTTTAAACTTTAACTCTCTGAAATGAATGAACACGTCAGAGAGCAGTTTCTTGGAACGCTTCTTTCTGGGTTATATTTCAGGATATTCCATTTTTCACCATAGAGTTCAATGAGCTGCAAAATATCACTTTTTCAGTTTTACAGGAACAGTGGTCAAACACTGCCTTACAAGAAAAGAGGTATAACTCCCTCAGTGGAATGGACACATCACAAAACAGTTTGCCAGAATGCTTCTCTCCAGTTTTTATCAGAAGATATCTCCTATTTCCCCACAGGCCTGAATGTGCTCCCGAATGTCCCTTCGTGAATCCGTCCATGACGCAGTTCAAAACTGTGTAATAGAAACAAAATTATATCTATGTGACATGAATAGACATATCTATCACAAAGCAGTTTCACAGAAAGCTTCTTTAAAGTCTTTTCTCAGGATATTTCCTTTTTCACCATAGCCGTGCGTATACTCTTGAAAGTCCACTTGTACCTTTTTCTCCAGATGGGATTCCCCAATCGTCTATGAGAAGAAAAGTATAAAACTGTGAGTGGAATGCACACGTCACAAAGCAGCTCCACGAATATCTTCTCTCCAATATGTATCTGAAGATATTTTCGTTTTCACCATAAGCTTCAAAGTGCTCCTGAGTGTCCCTTACCTGACTAACCTATAAGAGTGTTCAATGAAAACAGAAGCTTAACAACGAGTGGACTTCACGTCACCTAGATCAGTTTCACGAAAAGTTTCCTTCTGTTTTTTATCGGAGGGTATTACTTTTTTAGCGTATTCTTAAGTGTGTTCCCAAATGACCTTTATGAGGATCCACAGATACAGTGATTTCAAACTGCTCAATAAAAAGAATGATTTAACTCTATGAGATGAATACACACATCACAAAGCAGTTGCTCCATAATCTTCTCTCCACTTTTCATCGGAAGATGTTTCCTTTCTCACCACAAGCCTCCAGGCGCCACGTAATATCCTTTCCCAGATTCCTCAAAGACAAAGTTTCCAAAGTGAGTAACATACTGTAAGTTTTAACTCTCTGAAATGAATGCACATGTCAGAGAGCACTTTCTTGGAATGCTTCTTTCTGAATTTTATTTCAAGATATTTCACTTTTTGCCATAGTCTTAAATGCACTGCAAAATATCACTTTTTCTGCTTTACAGGATCAATGTTCAAACACTGCCTTATGAGAAAAGAGGTATAATACCCTGCGTGGAATGAACACATCACAAAGCAGTTTCTCAGAAAGCTTCTTTCCAGTTTTTATCTGGAGATATTTCCTATTTCCCCACAGTCCTGAATGGGCTCCCGAAAGTCCCTTCATTAATCCATCCTTCACAAAGTTTCAAAACTGCGTAATAGAAAGAAAGTTTATCTACGTGAAATGAATAGACATACCTATCACAAAGCAGATTCACAGAAAGTTTCTTTCCAGGTTCTGTCTGAGGATACTTACTTTTTCACCATAGCTGTCCATATACATCTGAATGCCCCCTGGTAGAATTTTCTCCAAACGTGATTCCTCAATCCTTTATGAGAAGAAAGGAATAATTCTGTGAGTGGAATGCACACGTCACAAAGCAGCTCCTCAGAAATCTTCTCTCCAGTATCTATCGAAGATATTTTCTTCTTCACCATAAGTCCCAAACCGCTAACAAGTATCCCTTAGCTAACTAACCTAAAACAGTGTTAAAATACTGCTCAATGAAAACAGAAGCTTAACTGTGCGAGTGAAATTCATGTGACGTAGAGCAGTTTCACAGAAATTTTCCTTCTGGTTTCTATCGGATGGTATTTCTTTTTCTTTATATTCCTAAGACGTTCCCAAATGTCCTTTCTCAGGTTCCACAGAAACAGTGATTTCAAACAGCATTATCCAAAGAATGATTTAACTCTATGAGAAAAATACAAATATCACAAAGCAGTTTCTCCAAAAGATTCTCTCCAGTTATCATCGGAAGACGTTTCCTTCCTCACGACAAGACTCTGGACGCCACTTAATATCCTTTCACAGATTCCTCAAAGATAGAGTTTCCAAGCTTTGCAACCTAGTGTAAGCTTTAAATCTCTGAAATCAATGCACACGTCAGAGAGCAGTTTCTTGGAATGCGTTTTTCAGGGTTTTATTTCAAGATATGTCACTTTTCACCATAGTCTTCAATGCACTGCAAAATATCACTTTTTCAGTTTTACAGGAACAGTGTTCAAACACTGTCTTATGAAAAAAGCGATATAGCTCCCTGAGTGGAATGCACACATCACAAAGCAGTTTCTCAGAAAGCTTCTCTCCAATTTTTATCTGAAGATACCTTCTATTTCCCCAAAGGCCCGAATGTGTTCCCGAATGTTCCTTCGGGAATCCTTCCATGACGCAGTTTCAAAAGTGTGAAATATAAAGATAGTTTTATTTATGTGAGATTAACAGATATATTTATCAGAAAGCAGTTTCACAGAAACCTTTTTCCAGTTTCTGTCTCAGGATATTTCCTTTTTCACCATAGCTGTCCGTATACTCCCGAATGTCCCCTGGTAGCATTTTCTCCAATCGAGATCCCCAACCCTCATGAGAAGACATGTATAACTCTTTGAGTGCAGTGCCAATGTTGCAAAGCAGTTCCTCGGAAAACTTCTCTCCAGGATCTCTCTGAAGATGTTTCCGTTTTCACCATAAGCCTCAAAGTGCTCCCGAGTATGCCTTAGCTGACTAACCTAAAACAGTGTTAAAATATTGCTCAATGAAACCAGAAGCTTAACTGTGTGAGTGGCATTCACATGACACGGAGCACTTTCACAGAAAGCTTCCTTCTGGTTTTAATCGGAGGATATTTCTTATTCAGCACATTCTTAAGAGCTTTCCCAAATGTCCTTTCTCAGATTCCACAGAAACAGTGATTTCAAACGGCTCAATCCAAAGAATGATGTAACTCTATGAGATGAATCCACACATCACAAAGCAGTTGCTCAGAAAGCATCTCTCCAATTTTCAGCAGAAGACATTTCCTTACTCGTCACAGTACCTGGTCGCTACTTAATATTCCTTCGCAGAATCTTCAAAGACAGACTTTGCAAACTGAGAAATGTAGAGTAAGCTTTAACTCTCTGAAATGAATGCACACGTCAGAGAGCAGTTTCTTCGAATGCTTCTTTCTGGGTTTTATTTCAGGATATTTCACTTTTCGCCATAGTCTTCCATGCACTCTGAAATATTACTTTTTCGGTTTTATAGGAACAGAGTTCAAACACTGCGTTATGAGACAAGAGGTATAACTCCTTGAGTGGAATGCACACATCACAAAGCAGTTTCTCAGAAAGCTTCTATCCACTTTTCATCTGAAGATATCTCCTTTTTCATTGTAGGCCTGAATATGCTCCCGAATGCTCCTTCACGGATCCGTCCATGACGGATTTTCCAAACTTCGTAATATAAGGAAAGTTTTATCTATGTGAGATGAATAAATGTATCTATCACAAAGTAGTTTCACAGAAATCTTCTTTTCAGTTTTTGTCTCAGGATATTTCCTTTTTCACCACAGCCGTCCCTATAGTCCTGAATGTCCCTTGGTAGCTTTTCCTCCAAAAGGCTTTCCCCAATCCTCTATGAGAAGAAAGGTATAATTCTGTGAGTGAAATGTACACGTCACAAAGCAATTCCTCAGAAAGCTTCTCTCCAGTTTCTATCTGAACATATTTCCTTTCTCACTGTAAGACTCAAAGCATTTCCGAAAATCCCTTCACATGCTAAAGATAAACAGTGTTAGAAAATTCGTCAATGAACAGGTAAGTTTAACGCAGTGAGAGGAATTCACACAACACATAGCAATTTCACAGAAAGCTTCTTTCTGGTTTTCATCTGAAGATATTTATTTCTGCATATTCCAAAGAGTGATCCCAAATGTCCTTCCTGAGATACCACAGAAAAAAGTGATTTCAAACTGCTCAATCCAAGGAATGGATTAACTCTATGAGATGAATACACACATCACAAAGGAGTTGCTCAGAAAGCTTCTCTCCAGTTATCATGGGAAGACATTTCCTTGCTCACCACAGGCCTCTGGGGCACCACTTAATATCCTTTCACAGATTCCACAAAGACAGAGTTTGCAAATTGGGCAATGTGGAGTACGCTTTAATTCTGTGAAGTGAATGCACATATCAGAGAGCAGTTTCTTGGAATGCATTTTCCTGGGTTTTACTTGAGGATAGTTCACTCTTCACCATAGTCTTCAATGCACTGCAAAATATCACATTTCCAGTTTTACAGGAACAGTGTTCAAACACTGCCTTATGAGAAAAGAGGTAAAAATCCCTGAGCAGAACACACACATCACAATGCAGTTTCAGAAAGCTTCTCTCCTGTGTTTATCCAGAGATATTTCCTATTACTGATAATATAATATTATAAATACAAATAATATAATATAATCAGTAATAGGAAATGAATAGAATAAGCTTCTATTCAGTTTTTATCTCAATATATTTCCATTTTCACCATAGTCCTGAATGTGCTTCCGAATGTCCCTTCACGGATATGTCCATGACAGAGTTTCCAAGCTGAGTAATATAACGAAAGCTTTATCTATGTGAGATGAATAAACATGACAAGAAGCAGATTCACAGAAAGCTTCTTTCCAGTTTTTATCTGAAGATATTTCCAGTTTCATCATACTACTGAATATGCTCCCGAATGTCCCATGGCGGTTCCTTCCATGACAGAGTTTCCAAGCTACATACTGTAATGAAAGCTTTATCTATGTGACATGAATACCTGCATCACAGAGCAGTTTCACAGAATGCTTCTTTCCAGTTTTTTTCCGAGACTGTTTCCCTTTTCACAATAGGCATCAATGTGTTCCTGGATATCACTTGGCACCTTTTTCTCCTAAAAGGATTCTCCAATGCTGCATGAGAAGACAGATATAACACTATGAGTGGAATGCTCACGTCACAAAGCTGTTCCTCGGAAAGTTTCTCTCCAATTCCTATCTGAACATATTTTCTTTTTCTCCGTAAGTCTCAAAGTGCTCCCGTATATCTCTTCATACGATAAACATGAACAATGTTAGAAAACTGCTCAATGAAAAGAGAAGCTTAACTGAGCGAGAGAAATTCACATGACACACAGGAGTTTCAAAGAAAGTTTCCTTCTGGTTTTTATCAGAGGATATTTCTTTCTCCATATTCTAAAGATCGTTCCCAAATGTCCCTCTTCAGATTCCACAGAAGCAGTGAATTCAAACTGTTCAATCTAAAGAATGATTTAACTCTATGAGATGAATACACACATCACAAAGCAGTTGCTCAGAAAGCTTCTCTGCAGTTTTCATTGAAAGACATTTCCTTCTCACCACAGGCGAATGGGCACCACTTAATATCCCTTTGCAGATTCCTGAAATACAGAATTTGCAAACTGGACAATGTAGAGTAAGCTTTACCTCTGTGAAATGAATGCACATATCCGAGAGCAGTTTCGTGGTACACTTCTTACTGGGTTTTATTTGAGGATATATCACTTTTCACCATAGTCTTCAATGCGCTCCAAAATATCACTTTTTCATTTTACAGGAACAGTGTTCAAACACTGCCTTATGAGAAAAGAGGTACAACACCCTGAGTGGAATACACACATCACAAAGCAGTTTCTCAGAAAGCTTCTCTCCCGTTTTTATCTGAATATATTTCCTGCTTTACCATAGGCCTGAAAGCACTTTTGATTATTCCATCATGGATCCATCGATGACGGAGTTTCCAAACTGCATAACATAAAGAAAGTTTTATCTATGTGAGATGAATAAACACAGCAAAAAGCAGATTCACAGAAAGCTTCTTTCCAGTTTTTATCAGAAGATATTTCCTTTTTCACCATAGTCCTGAATGTGCTCACACATATCCCTTCATGGATCCATCCATGGCAGAGTTTCCAAGCTGCGAAATATAGAGAAAGATTTATCTATGTCAGATGAATACACATATCTAAAAACAGTTTCACAGAATGTGTTTCTGAGATGCTGTATGAGAAGAGAGGTATAACACTGTGAGTGGAATGCACACGTCACAAAGTAGCACCTCGGAAAGCCTCTCTCCAGTTTCTATCAGAACATATTGCTTTTTTCACCATAAGCCTCAAAGTGTTCCTGAATATCCCTATGCACGCTAAACATAAAGAGTGTTAGGAAACTGCTCAATGAAAAGTGATGCTTAACTTGGGGAGTGTAATTCACACAACACAGAGAAGTTTCACAGGAAGCTTGCTTCTGGTTTGTATCTGAAGGTATTTCTTTTTCAGCATATTCTAAAGAGCATTCTCAAATTTCCCTTCTCAGGTTCCACAGAAACAGTGATTTCAAACTGCTCAATCCAAACAATTATTTAACTCTATGAGATGAATACACACATCACAAAGCAGTTGCTCAGAATACTTCTCTCCAGTTTTCAATGGAAGACATTTCCTTGCTCACCACAGGCCTCTGGGCACCACTAAATATCCCATCGCAGATTCGTCTAAGATGCAATTTCCAAATTGGGAGATGTAGAGTAAGTTTTATCTCTGTGACATGAATACACGTATCAGAGAGCATTTCCTTGGAACGCTTCTTTCTGGGTTTTCTTTGAGGATATTTCACTTTTCACTGTAGTCCTCAATGTGCTCTGAAATATTACTTTTTCGGTCATACAGGAACAGTGTTCAAACACTGCCTTATGAGCAAAATGGTATAAACCTTGGGTGGAATGCACACATCACAAAGCACTTTCTCAGAATGCCTCTCTCCAGTTTTTATCTAAAGATATTTCCTTTTTTGCCATAGGTCTGAATGTGCTCCTGAATTTTCCTTCGTGGATCCATCCCTGATGGAGTTTCCAAACTGCATAATATAAAGAAAGTTTTATATATATGAGAGAATAAATATGTATATCACAAAGCAGTTTCACAGAAAGCTTCCTTCCAGTTTTTGTCTGAGGATATTTCCTTTTTCACAATAACCATACATATACTCCCGAATATCCCCTGGTAGCTTTTTCTCCAAAAGGGATTTCCAAATCCTCTGTGAAAAGAGAGGTATAAATCTGTGAGTGAAATGTACACATCACAAAGCAGCTCCTCTGAAAGCTTCTCTCCAGTTTCCATCTGAAGATATTTCCGTTTTCACCACAAGCCTCATAGCACTCCTGAATATGCCTTCACAGACTAAACAGAGCAGTCTCACAGAAACCTTCCTTCTGTTTTTCATCTGAGGGTATTTCTTTTTCAGCATATTCTAAAGATGTTCCCAAATGTCCTTTCTAGGGTTCCAAAGAAACAGTGATTTCAAACTCTTCAATCCAAAGGATGATTTAACTCTATGAGATGAATGCACACATCACAAGGCAGTTATTCAAAAGGATTCTCTCCAGGTTTCAATGGAAGACATTTCCTTGCTCACCACAGGCCACAGGCCTCTGGGAGCCACATAATATCCCATCACAGATTCTTCAAAGACAGAGTTTCCAAACTGGACAATGTAGAGTAAGCTTTAACTCAGTGAAATGAATGCCCATATCAGAGAGCAGTTTCTTGGAACGATTCTTTCTGAGTTTTATCTGAGGATGTCTCACTTTTGCCATAGTCTTCAATGCGCTCCATAATATCACTTTTTCAGTTTTACAGGAAGAGTTCAAACACTGCCTTATGAGAAAAGAAGTATAACTGTCTGAGTAGAATGCACACGTCACAAAGCAGTTTCTCAGAAAGCTTCTCTCCAGTTTTTATCTGAAGTTATTTCCATTTTCAGCATAGGCCTGAATGTACTCCCGAATGTCCCTTTGCAGATCCGTCCATGACAGAGTTTCCAAGCTGCGTAATGTAAAGGAAGCTTTATTTATGTGAGATGAATAAACATAGCAAAAAGCAGATTCACAGACATCTTCCTTCCAGCTTTTGTCTGAGGATATTTCTTTTTTCACCATAGCCGTCCATGTACTCTGAATGTCCCTTGGCAAGTTTTCCTCCAAAAGGGATTCCCCAATCCTTTATTAGAAGAGAGGTATAACACTGTGAGTGAAATGCACAGGTCACAAAGCAGTTCCATGGAAAACCTCCCCCCAGTTTCTAACTGAACATATTTCCTTTTACCACATAAGCCTCAAAGCACTCCCAAATATCCCTTCGCTCGCTAAACATAAAGAGTGTTAGAGAAGTGCTCAATGAAAACAGAATCTTAACTGAGTGAGTGGAATTCACAGGACACATAGCAGTTTCACAGACAGATTCCTTCTGGTTTTTATCTGAGGCTATTTCTTTCTCCATATTCTAAAGAGCTTTCCCAAATGTCCTTCCTCAGATTCCACAGAAACAGTGATTTCAAACTGCTCCATCCGAAGGATGGTTTAACTCTATGAGATGAATACATACATCACAAAGTAGTGGCTCAGAAATCTTCTCTCCAGTTTTCATTGGAAGACATTTCCTTGCTCACCACAGGCCTTGAGCGCCACTTAATATAACTTCACAGATTCTTCAAAGACAGAGTTTTCAAACTGGGCAATGTAGAGGAAGCTTTAACTCTGTGAAATCTATGCACATATCAGAGAGCAGTTTCTTGAAATGCTTCTTTCTGGGTTTTATTGAGGATAATTCAATTTTCGCCATAGTCTTCAATGCACTCCGAAATATCACTTTTAGGTTTTACAGGAACAGTGTTCAAACACTGCCTTATGAGAAAAGAGGTATAACTACCTGAGTGGAATGCAAACATCACAAAGAAGTTTCTCAGAAAACTTCCCTGCAGTAATTATCTGAAGATATTTCCATTTTCACCAGAGTCCTGAATGTGCTTCCGAATGTCCCTTCACGAATCCATTCATGACAGAGTTTCCAAGCTGCTTAATATAAAGAAAGCTTTATCTATGTAAGATGAATTCAGATATCACAGAGAAGTTCCGTGGAAAGCTTCTTTCCAGTTTTTGTCTGAGGCTCTTTGCCTTTCCACCGTAGGCGTCAATATGTTCCTGGATATCCCTTGGTACCTTATTCTCCAAAAAGGTTTCCCCAATGCAGTATGAGAAGAGATGTACAATACTGTGAGAGAAATGCAAATCTCACAAAGCAGTTCCTCAGAAAGCTTCTCTCCAGCTTCTATCTGAACATATTTCCTTTCTCACTGTAAGACTCAAAGTGCTTCCATATATCCCTTCGCACACTAAATATAAACAGTGTTAGAAAACTCTTCAATGAAAAGGGAAGCTTAACTGAGCGAGAGGAATTCACACAACACATAGCAGTTTCACAGAAAGCTTCTTTCTGGTTTTCATCTGAGGTTATTTATTTGTCCATATTCCAAAGAACAGTCCCAAATGTCCTTCCTGAGATACCACAGAAACAGTAATTTCAAACTGCTCAATCCAAGGAATGGTTTAACTCTATGAGATGAATACACACATCACAAAGCAGTTGCTCAGAAAGCTTCTCTCCAGTTTTCATGGGAAGACATTTCCTTGCTCACCCCAGTCCTCTGGGAGACAATTAATATCCCTTCGCAGATTCCAAAAAGTCAGAGTTCCAAACTGGCCAATGTAAAGTAAGCTTTAATTCTGTGAAATGAATGCATATATCGGGAAGCAGTTTCTTGGAACGCTTGTTTCTGGGTTTTATTTGAGGAGAGTTCTCTTTTCACCATAGTCTTCAATGCGCTACGAAATATCATGTTTTCGGTTTTACAGGAACAGTGTTGAAACATTGGCTTATGAGAAAAGAGGTATAACTCGCTGAGTGGAATGCACACATCCCCATGCAGTTTCTCAGAAAGCTTCTGTCCAATTTTTACATGAAGGTATTTCCGTTTTCATCATAGGCCTGAAGGTACTCCTGAATGTCCCTTTACAGATCTGCCCTTGACATAGTTTCCAAACTGCGTAATATAAAGAAAGTTTTATCTATATGAGATGTATAAACGTATCTATCACAAAGCAGTTTCCCAGAAAGCTTCTTTCCCGTTTTTGTCTGAGGATAACTCCTTTTTCACAATAGCCTTCTGTATACTCCTGAATGTCTCTTGGTAGATTTTTCTCCAAAAGGGATCCCCCAATCCTCTATGAGAAGAAAGCTATAACTGTGAGTGCAATGCACACGTCACAAAGCAGCTCCTCAGAAAGCTTCTTTCTAGTGTCTATGTGAACATATTTCCGTTTTCACCATAAGCTTGAAAGTGCTCCTGAATATCCCTTCACAGGCTAAACACAGTGTTAGAATACTGCTCAATGAAAAGAGAAGCTTAACTGTGTGACTGGAAATCACATGATCGTGAAGAGTTTCACAGAAAGCTTCCTTCTGGTTTTCATCTGAGGATATTTCTTTCTCCATATTCCAAAGAGTGTTCCCTAATATCCTTCCTGAGATGCCACAGAAACAGTGATTTCAAACTGTTCAATCCAAGGAATGGTATAATTCTATGAGATGAACACACACATCACAAAGCAGTTGCTCAGGATGCTTCTCTCCAATTTTCATGGGAACACATTTCCTTGCTCACCACAGGCCTCCAATTAATATCCCTTTGCATATTCCTCAAAGACAGAGTTTGCACACTGGACATTGTAGAGTACACATTAATTTTGTGAAGTGAATGCACATATCAGAGAGCAGTTTCTTGGAATATTTCTTTCTGGGTTTTACTTGAGGATACCTCACTTTTCACCATAGTCTTCAATGTACCCCGAAATATCACTTTTTTGGTTTTAAAGGAACAGTATTCAAACACTGCCTTATGAGAATAGAGGTATAACTCCCTGAATGGAATACACACATCGCAAAGCAGATTCTCAGAAAGCTTCTCTGCAGTAATTATCTGAAGATATTTCCACTTTCACCATAGTCCTGAAGGTGCTCCCCAATGTCCCTTCATGGATCCGTCCATGACAGAGTTTCCAAGCTGTGTAATGTAAAGAAAGCTTTATCTATGTGAGATGAATAAATATCACAAAAAGCAGATTCGCAGATACCTTCTCTCTGGTTTTCATCTGAACATATTTCCTTTTACACCATAGTCCTGAATGTCCTCCTGAATGTTCCTTCGTGGATCCGTCCATGACAGAGTTTCCAAGCTGCGCAATGTAAAGAAAACCTTATCTATGTGAGATGACTACACATACAACACAGGAGTTTCACAGAAAGCTTCTTTCCTGTTTTAGTCTGAGGTCATTTTCTTTTTCACCTTTTTCGTCGATATGCCACTAAATATATCTTGGTACCTTTTCTTCCAAAAGTTTTTCTCTGAATCTATATGACAAGAGAGGTATAACACTATGAGTGGAATGCACATGTCACAAAGCAGTTTCTCGGAAAGCTCCTCTCCAGTTTCCATCGTAACATATTTCCTTTTTAACCGTAGACCTCAAAGCACTCCCGAATATCCTGAACATAAACAGTGGTAGAAAACAGGTAAATGAAAAGAGAAGCTTAATTGAGTGACAGGAATTCACATGACGTGTAACAGTTTCCTAGAAAGCTTCCTTCTGGTATTTATCTGAGGATATTTCTTTCACCATATTCTAAAGAACATTCCCAAATGTCCTTCCTCAGATTCCACAGACACAGTGATTTCAGACTGCTCAATTCAAAGAATGGTTTAACTCTATAAGATGAATACACACATCACAAAGCAATTGCTCAGAGAGCTTCTCTCCAGTTTTCATCGGAAGACATTTCCTAGCTCACCACAGGCCTCTGGGTGCCACTTAAGATCCCACGCCATGAATTCCTCAAAGGCAGAGTTTCCAATCTGGGCATCCTTAAGAGTAAAATTAACTCCATTAGAGAGAGTGTCTGGGGGCAAGATGGCCCGAGATAAGACAGCTCCAGTCTCAAACCCCCAAGCATGTGACACAGAAGACAGTGGGTTTCTGCATTTTCAGCTGAGGTGCAGGACATCTCACTGGGAGTGCGGACTGATCGGGGTGCAGTCCCAGCTGCTACAGCAGACCAGCGAGGAGCTGGAAACAGAGTGAGGCATGCGCCTCACCTGGGGAAGCCAGGGAAGGGAATCCCTTTTTTCCTAGCCAGGGGAACTGAGACACACAACACCTGGAAAATCAAGGGTAACCACAATATTAGCACAAGCAAACAGGCACACCAGGAGATCATATCCCACCTGGCTGGGAGGGTCCCACGCCCACCCAGGCTCTCATTTGCCTAACACAGCAGTCTGCTTTGATCTGTGGCAAAGGCAGCTTAAGCCCGAGGCTGGGGGAGGGAGCGCCATCATTGCTGGGAGCGGTGGTGGCTCGAAGCTGCTGGGAAGCTCCAGACTGGAGTGGGCCACAGCAGCTCAAAGGAAACCTGCCTGTCTCTGTAGACTCCACCTCTGAGGGACAGGGCACAGCTACACAACAACAACAACAACAAAAAAAACTGAGCAGAAACCTCTGCAGGCGCAAACGACTCTGTCTGACAGCACAGAGAGGCAGTGGATCTCCCAGCAGAGGCTGAGATCTGAGAGCGGACAGACTGCCTGCTCAAGTGGGTCCCTGACCCTAGGTAGCCCTAACTGGAGCATCCCCACTAGGGGCAGTCTGACACCCACCTCACAGGGTGGAGTACACTGAGAGGAAGCTTCAAAGCAAGAATCAGACAGGTACACTTTCGCTGTTCAGTATTCTATCTTCTAGCCTCTACTGCTGATACCGGCGAGCAGGGTCTAGGTGGACCTCAAGCAATCTCCAACAGACCTACGAGCTGAGGTCCCTGACGCTGTTAGAGAGCCTGTATCAAACAGGAAGGACACCTACCTAAAACCCCATCAGTACATCCCACCATCATCAAAGACCAAGGAGGCGGATAAGGCACAAAGATGGGGAAAAAGCAGGAGACTGAAAATAATTTCAAAAATAAGAGCACATCTCGGCAAGGAAAAACAACCAGCAACGGATCAAAGCTGGGCCGAATGGCTTTGGCGAGGTGAGAGAAGGCCTGATCCATCAATTTCTCAAGAGCTAAAGGAGAATTCATTTTTTAAGCATAAAAGAAACTAAAATCTTGAAAAACTGGAAGAATTAGCTAAATAGTGTACCAGAGAAGGTCATCATGAAATGAAAGAGATGGCTCCCTTGACCGAGAAATCGTGACAAATGCACAAGCTTCAGTAACCGACTCGATCCAACTGGAAGAAAAGTATCTGGCGGAAATGAGGATCTAAGTAGATAAGGAAGCAAGAGGAGAAACAAAAAGAAAAAAGAAAAAGAAATGGGGCAAAGCCTGCAAAAGAAGTGACCAGAGGGATTATGCGCTAAAAGACCAAAATCCTACGTCTGATTAGGGGTGCCTGAAAGTGAGGGGGAAAAGAAATGGAACCAAAATTTTGGAAAACCTCACGGGATATCATCAGGAGAACTTTAGCCTAGTAGGGAGGGCAGGCCAGCATTCAAATCCAGGGAAGCCAGAGGAAGCGCCCACAAAGATGCCGCTCCTCGGGGAAAGGGGAAACAGCTCAAGACACATAATTTACTTAGATTCACCAAAGTTGGAAATGAAGGAGAAAAATCTTAGGGCAGCCAGCAGAGAGAAAGATTCCGGGTTACCCACAAGGGAAGCCCATCAGACTCACATCTCTCGGCAGAAACTCCAAGCCAGAAGGAGAGTGTAGGGGCCAATATTCCAACATTCTTAAAGAAAGAATTTTAAACCCAGGAATTTCATATCCAGCCAAGCTAAAGTTTCATAAGTGAAGGAGAAAATAAAATCCTTTACAGATAAGCAAATGTAGAGATTCTCTCTCACCACAGGCCTGCTTACAAGAGACCCTGGAAAGGAAGCACTCAACATGCATAGAGAAAGGAACAACCCGGTACCAACCATTGCAAAAACATGCCAACATGTAAAATTCATCGAAGGTAGGAAGAAACTGCATCAGCTAACGAGCAAAATAGCAGTTAATATCATAATGGATCCAAGTTCCACCTATAATCTGCTTAAATGTAAAATGGATTTGTCTCCAATAGAAAAGACACAGACTGCTTAAACTGGATAAAGAGAGTCAAGACCCATCCAGTCTGCTGTATTCCAGGTTATCTCACATAGAGAGACATACACTTAGAGCTCAAAATAATAAAAGGGATGGAGAGAAGATTTATCAAGCAAATGGAGAACAAAAAGAAAGCGGGGGTTGCAATCCTAGTCTCTGTCAGAAACAGACTTTAAACCATCAAAGATCAAAGATTAAAAAGAGGGGCCATTTACATAATGGTCAAAGGGATCAATTCAACAGGAAGAATAGCTAATACTAAATATATATGCACCCAATGGTACTGAATTCATAAAAGCAAGTCAGACTTACAAAGAGACTTAGACTCTCCATACAATAATAATGAGGAGACTTCAACACTCCACTGTCAACATTAAAGACAGATCAAGCGAGACAGAAAGTTGCACAAGAGTTAATCCAGGGGTGGAACTCATCTCTGCAGCAAGCAGACCTAATAGACATCTATAGAACTCTCCACCCAAATCAGCTAGAATATACTTGCTTCTCAGCACCACGCCATTACTTACTCCAAAATTGACCATATAATTGGAAGTAAAAGCACTCCCTCAGCAAATGTACAAGACAGAATTTATAACAAAACTGTCTCTCAGACACAGGTGCGTCAGGCTGGAGACTCAGGACTAAGAACTCGAAATCAAAACCGCTCAGCTACACTTGGAGCCTGAACCAGCCTGCTCCTGAGGCTGGCTACTGGGTACATAAGCAGAGAATGAAGGCAGAAATGAGATGTTCTTTGGGAACCAATCAGGAACAAAGATACGGCTATACAGAATCTCAGGACACATTTAAAGCAGTGTGCAGAGGGAATTTATAGCACTAAATGCCCACAAAAGAGAAAGCAGGAAAGATCAAAATTGGCCTCTAACATACACTTAATTAAAGAACTAGAAGCAGAGCAAACTAGAACTTCCAAAGCTAGCAGAAGGCAAGGAAATAACTAAGATCAGAGCAGAACTGAAGGAGATGAGACACAAAAACCCTCAAAAATCAATGAATCCAGGAGTTGAACTTTTGAGAAAGATCAACAAAATTGACAGACACTAAGCAAGACTAATAAAAAGAAAGAAAAGAGGAAAGAATCAAATCCCAGCTATGAGTTAAAATATTAGTAAAGAGGGATATCACCACCGACCCACAGAAATACACCAAACTACCATCAGAAGGGAATGCTATAAGAAACACCTCTCATAGAAAACTGGAAAATCTAGAAGAAATGGATAATTTCCTGGACACTTACCTCTTCAAGACTAAAACCAGGAAGAAGTTCAATCCCTGAATAGACCAATAGTAGGCTCTGGAGGTAGAGGCAATAATTAATAGCCTACCACCAAAAGTCAGGACCAGATGGATTCACATGCAAGATTCTACCAGAGGTATAAGGAGGTTGGACACCCATTCCTTCTGAAACTATTTCAATCAATAGAAAGAGGGAATCCTCCCTAGCTCATTTATGGGGCCAACATCATCCTGATACAAAGCCACAAAGCAGAGACACAACAAAAGGGTACGATTAAATATCCTGATGAACATACGTGCAAAAATCCTCAATAAAATACTGGCAAACCAGTTCAGCAACACATCAAAAGCTTATCACCATGATCAAAGTGGGCTTCATCCCTGGGATGCAAGGCTGGTTCAACATTCGCAAATCAATAAACATAATCCAGCATATAGAACAGAACCAAAGACAAAGAACCACATGATTATCTCAATATAGATGCAGAAAGGCTTTTGACAAAATTCAAGCCTTCATACTAAAAAGCTCAATGTTGGTATTGTTGATGGAGGCATTACCTCAAAATAATAGGAAAGCTATTTATGAGAAACCCACAGCCAATATCATACTGAATGGGCAAAAACTGGAAAAAATTCCCTTTGAAAACTAGCTGAAGACAGGGGATGCCTCTCTGCCACTCTATTCAACATAGTGTTGGAAGTTCTAGCTGGGAGCCCAGTCAAGGCAAGAGAAATCAAAATTATTCAGTTAGGAAAAGAAAGTCAAATTGTCCCTGTTTGCAGATGACATGATTGTATATTTAGAAAACCCCATTGTCTCAGCCACAAAATCTCCTTAAGCTGATAGCAACTAGCAAAGTCTCAGGATACAAAATTAATGTACACAAAAATCACAGAAGCATTCTTATACACCAACAGACAAACACAAGAGCCAAATCATGAATAGACTTCCATTCACAATTTAGCTTCAAAGAGAATAAAATACCTAGGAATCCAACTGACAAAGGGATGAGACCTCTTACCAGGAACTACCAAACCACTGCTCAGTGAAATAAAAGAGGACACAAACAAATGGGAAAGACATACCATGCTCATGGATAGGAAGAATCAATATAAAGTAGAAATGGCCATACTGCCCAAGGTAATTTATAAGATTCAATGCAAACCCCATCAAGCTACCCATGAGTTTCTTCACAGAATTGGAAAAAACTGCTTTAAAAGTTCATATGGAACCAAAACGGAGCCCGCATCTCCAAGACAATCCTAGATCAAAGGGAACAAAGCTGGAGGCATCCACTTCACCTGACTTCAAGAAACTATGCTACAAGGCTACAATGGCAAACAGCATGGTACTGGTACCAAAACAGAGATACAGACCAATGGAACAGAACAGAGTCCTCGAGAGAAATAATACACATCTACACACAGCCATCTGATCTTTGAGAAGCAAACCTAAGAGAAACAAAGAAATGGGGAAAGGATTCCCTATTTAATAAATGGTGCTGGAAAAATTGGCTGGCCATAGAGTAGAAAGCTGAAACCGGATTCCTTTCCCTTACTCCTTATACGAAAATTAATTCCAAGATGGATTAGAGACTTAGTAGTAGACCCTAATACCATAAAAATCCTATAGGAAAACACCAGGTAGGTACCATTCAAGGACATAGGCATGGGCAAGGAATACTTCATGTCCTAAAACATGCCAAAAGCAACGACAGCAAAGCTAAAATTGACAAATGGGATCCTAATTAAACTAAAGAGCTTCTGCACAGCAAAAGAAACTACCATCAAGAGTGAACAGGCAACCTACAGAGATAGGAGAAATTTTGCAATCACCACTCATCTGACAAAGGGCTAATATCCAGAACCACACAAAAGAACTCAAACAAATTTACAAGAAAAGAAAAACAAACAACCCCATCAAAAAGTGGGCCAAAGGATGAATAGACATTTTCTCAAAGACACATTCATACAGCCAACAGACATGAAAAAAATGCTCATCATCACTGGCCATCAAGAGAATGCAATCAAAACCACAATGGGATACCATCTCACACGCACCAGTTAGAATGGCGATCATTAAAAAGTCAAGGAAACAACAGGTGCTGGAGAGGATGTGGAGAAATAGGAACATACACACTGTTGGTGGGATTGCTTAAACTGGATTCCAACCATTATAGGAAAACAGTATGGCGATTCCTCCAAGGGGATCCTAGAGACTAGATGTACCATATAGCCCAGCCATCCCATTTACTAGGGGATATACCCAAAAGAGTTATAGATTATGCTATATAAAGACACATGCATACGTATGTTTATTGCAGCACTATTCCTGACAGCAGACTTGGTCAGCAAATGTCCATCAGTGACAGATTGGATTAAGAAAATGTGGCACATATACATATGGAATACTATGCAGCCATAAAAAGGATGAGTTCTACCGTCCTTTGTAGGGACATGGATGCAGCTAAGAACCATCATTCTTAACCAAAACTATCCACAAGAACAGAAAGACCAAACACCGCGGCTTCTCCTCCTGGGGTGGGAACTGAACATGAGAAATGCTGGACTCCAGGAAGGGAACAGCATCCCGCACCCGGGGCCTATCATGGGGAGGGAGGAGGGATTACATTAGGGGAGTTATACCTGATGTAAATGAGCAGAGTTGATGGAGTGCAGCAGACTAACATGGCACAAGTATACATAATGTAACAAACCTGCATGTATGCACATGTACCTACAATAAAGGAAATATAATAATAATAAATAAATTAAAAAGAAATTAATGCGCATATCAGAGAGCTGCTTCCTGGAATGCTTCTTTCTGTGTTTTATTTAGTATGTTACACTTTTCGCCAAAGTCTTCTATGCACTACGAAATAGCACTTATTCGGTTTTACCTGAACAATGTTCAAACACTGCCTTGTGAGAAAAGACGTATAACTCTCTGAGTGGAATGCACACATCAGAAAGCAGATTCTCAGAAAGCTACTCTCCAGTTTTTATCTCAGGTTATTTCCTTTTTCACCATAGGCCTGAATGTGCTCCCAAATGTCCCTTAAAGCATCCATCCATGATGGAGTTTCAAAACTGCATAAAATAAAAAAAGTTTTATCTATGTGAGATGAATAAATATAACAAAAAGCAGATTCACAGAAAACTTCTTTCCAATTTTGGTCAGAGGATACTTCCTTTTTCACCATAGTCCTGAATGTGCTCCCGAATGTCCCTTCGTGGTCCGTGCATGACAGAGTTTCCAAGCTGTGTAATGTAAAGAAAGCTTTATCTATGTGAGATGAATACACATATCACAGAGCAGTTTCACTGGAAGCTTCTTTCCAGTTTTTGTCTGAGGCTATATCCCTTTTCACCATGGGCATCAATATGCTCCCGGATATCCCCTGATAACTTTTTCTCCAAAAGGGTTTCCCCAATGCTGTATGAGAAGAGAGGTATAACACTGTGAGTGGAATACACACGTCACAATGCAGCTCCTCGGAAATCTTCTCTCCAGTTTCTATCTGAAGATATTTCCGTTTTCACCATAAGCCTTAAAGCACTCCCGCGTATCCCTTTGCAAACTAAACACAGTGTTAGAATACTGCTCCATGAAAAGAGAAGCTGAACTGTGTGAGTGGAAGTAACACGACACAGAGCAGTTTCACAGAAAGCTTCCTTCTGCTTTTTATCTGAGTGTACTTCTTTTAAAGCATATTCCAAAGAGTGTTCCCAAATGTCATTTCTCAGGTTCCACAGAAACTTTGATTTCAAACTTCCCAATCCAAAGAATGATTTAACTCTGTGAGATGAATACACACATTACAAAGCAGTAGCTCGTAAAGCTTCTCTCCAATTTTCAACGGAAGACATTTCCTTTCACACCACAGGCCTCTGGGCGCCTCTAAATATCCCTTAGTAGATTCCTCAAAGACAGAGTTTCCAAAGTGGTCAATGTACAGTAAGCTTTAACTCTGTGAAATGAATGTCTATATCAGAGAGCAGTTTCTTGCAACACTTCTTTCTGTATTTTATTTGAGGGTAATTCACTTTTCGCCATAGTCTTCAATGTGCTCCGAAAAGCACTTTTTCTGTTTTACAGGAACAGTGTTCAATCACTGCCTTATGAGAAAAGAGGTAAAACTCCTGAGTGGAATGCACACATCACAGTTTCTCAGAAAGCTTCTCCCCGATTTTTATCTGAAAATAGTTCCTTTTTCACCATAGTCCTGAATGTGCTCCCGAACGTCCCTTTGCGTATCCATCCATGACATAGTTTCCAATCTGCGTAATGTAATGGAAGCTTTATCTATGTGAGATGAATAAGCATAGCAAAAAGCAGATTCACAGAAAGCTTCTTTCCAGTTTTTATCTGAAGATATTTCCTTCTTCACCATAGTCCTGAATATTATCCTGAATGTCCCTTTGTGGATGTATCCATGACAGAGTTTCCAAGTTGTGAAATGTAAAGAAAGATTTATGTCTGTGAGATGAATACACATATCACAGAGCAGTTTCACAGACAGCTTCATTCCAGGTTTGTCTGAAGCTACTTCCCTTTTCACCATAGGCATCAGTATGCTATCCCTTGATACCTTTGTATCCAAAAGGGTTTCCCCGATGCTGTTTGAGAAGAGAGGTATAACACTGTGAGTGGAATGCACACGCCACAAAACAGTTCCTCAGAAAGCTTCTCTCCAGTTTCTACCTGAACATATTTTCTTTTTCACCATAGGCCTGAAAAAGCTCCCGAATATCCCTTGGCAGATATGTCTATGACGGAGTTTCCAAACAGCATAATGTAAAGACAGGTTTTTCTATGTGAGATGAATAAACATATCTATCACAAAACAGTTTCACAGAAAATTTCTTTCCAATTTTCGTCTGAGGATATTTTCTTTTTCGCCATAGCTGTCCATATACTCCCAAATCTCCCTTGGTAGTTTTTTCTCCAAATGGGATTCCGCAATCCTCTATGAGAAGAAAGGTATAATTCTGTGAGGGGAATGCAAACGTCTCAAAGCAGCTCCACGGAAGTCTTCTTAAAGTTTCTATCTGAAGACATTTCTGTTTTCACCATAAGCCTCAAAGCACTCCCGAATATCCCTTCGCAGACTAAACAATAATAGTATTAGAATAATGCTGAATGAAAAGAGATGCTTAACTATGTGAGTGGAATTCACATGAAACAGAGCTGTTTTACAGAAAGACTCCTTCTGGTTTTTATCTGAAGGTATTAATTTTTCACATATTCTAAAGAGCGTTCCCAAACGTCATTTCTCAAGTTCCACAGAAATAGTGATTTCAAACTGCTCAATCCAAAATATGATGTAACTTCATGAGTTGAATAAATACACCCCAAAACTGTTGCTCAGAAATCTTCTCTCCAGTTTTCAATGGAAGACATTTTCTTGCTCATCACAGGCCTCCGGTCGCCACTTAATATCCCTTCGCAGATTCCTCAGAGACAGAGTTTCTAAACTGGGAAATTCAGAGTAAGCTTTAACTCTGTTAAATGAATACACATATCAGAGACCAGTTTCTTGGAACGTTTCTTTCTGGGCGTTATATGAGGATATTTCACTTTTAGCCATGGTCTTCAAAGCGAACCGAAATATCACTTTTTCACTTTTTTTTCTTTTTTTTTATTATTATACTTTAAGTTGTAGGGTACATGTGCAT